>NW_028278645.1:0-100015 GCF_059751315.1 Micrasema longulum
TCCTGGGCCAGTCTAATCAGCGCTGCTACATCCGGCTCATTGAAACACTGTCTAAAATTTCTGAGCCATGATGCGCTTTTTTCCGTCGCATACCCCGCATGCCCCCTATCTTTCCTTTCATTAAAAGTTGGGAAAGAGCATACTTCTAATTGCGGAATATGTGACCTAAGTATAAGGCTTTTGTGTTTTTGACAGTGATCAGTAACTTCTTATCTTTGTTCATAATGCTTAACTCTTGTGTGGCTGTGATGTCACACTAGTCGACATAGGATACAAGACTTGATATACCTCTCTTATTTTTTTAAACGATGAAGTCGTATGTTTACCGATTCTCAAATGGACATATTTACATCGGTTTTCGAAAGCAAAATTTGTATAACTATGCTGGATGTAAATACAAAAAATATTTTTCCTTGCTACGCGATGAATAAATGTCCGCTAATTCAGCAGCACATCTGTATAAAAGAGAGCACAAAAATTGAACTTGTTATAAGAAAAATAGAGACGCTGTTTTTGGCGGGTGTTGTGTAAAACAGATTCAGTCAGTTTATGCTAGTGATAGGGGACGCACGCGCGTAATATGAGCGTCTATTTATGATTTATAATTTATTTAGCTATAACAGGGCTTAATTATTAGTTGATTTGCGTAAATTATGAAAAAATAATTATTAAACAGTATGTCACCGTTTTTTTTGTTTTTTTCAAATGTCTGAACTTAAGAATATACCGTCTTTTACTATCGGTAACACGGTGTTACATCACCGCGCGCAAAGGGATTATTTACCACAGTCTTTTAAGAATTAAAACAGCTTCATTGGAGACGTGATCAGTAAATGAGATTTGAAGCATTATTAAGCACAATCAAAATTCAAAGACCAAAATTTTGATCATCTTTGAGACTTGAGTTCAACCCTTTACTCTATACAGCGACATTCGCAATACATAAGTTTTATTTGCTCTCATCATGTGCTTAGTCTCAGATCTCGGTTGCACAGGAGTTTCTGAATTTTATGAAAGGTTGATCTCAAAATCTCAATTCTGGTCTTTATTTCTGAATCTGGATACCACTCGTCATTTAGCCAGGATCTTAAATATTTAAAAAGGGTAACCTGTTCTATCCCACAACTGCTTATAGTGAGACCGATGTTAATGCCTCTCCGATTTTTGACGACCATGTATTTACTTTTAAGAGCGTTCATTTCAAATTAGAATTCCTTACAAAGTAAAAAAATGGGCTGAAAAGGAAAATGTTTTCTGTAGAAAATTTCTGTAGTCTGTCGTTTGTAAACGACAGACAGACAATAAAGAATACAGATCTGTGATGACGATAAGCACGCCTGTGAAATGGTTGGAGCATTTGCCTGCCACGTTCGAGGTTCGGAATCGATTCCTAGTAAGGCCAACTGAAGCGTTGGACTGATCATCTTAACTTCATGTGGCAGATGTCCGAAATACGCTGCATACTGACTGACGCATGTTTGTTGTAATCTCTATATCTGGTTTTAAGGAATATTTTTCTTTAATGAAATGGACAAAGAAAATAAAAAGCGCAGTCAGGAGTACAATATATTTTTAAAAAAGAAGTTATTCGTTACATTTAAAATTCTTTTTTGTGTAGCACTGATTAAAAACACCGTTTGTAATTTATATGTTATTCTAAAAATATTAATACTTAAAAATAAAACAAACAAACAATTGTAAGACGATACTCCCCATTATTTACACATGATTTTTTTTTCTTTTACGTAATGAGAAACGTTAATGTAAATTTATTTATTGAATTTATATAAAAAATGTATTGAGAAGTATACAAGTGTACTTATATTTGTTATCTGAAAAAAAAAAAAATGTTGAATATTACAAAAAAAAAATCGCTCTTCTTTATTTACATACAAAATTAAAATATTTACTACAAAAATAAAAACAATTAGTGAATTAAAAGTGAGAAAAATTAGAGTATACAATCGGAGGCAATTTTAAAACCATTGGCCATTATCCATTAACCAATATTGAAAATAATGTTAAAGTTGCCACCCGCCTCAGAGAGGGGTCTCATACTCTATTTGGAACAACAAATTTACTAACTGTCAAACAACTTTATGTTAGGGAGGTTCTATCAAATTTCCGGTCTTTAGTAAAAAATAGAACACAACAAAATATTAAAACAAGATACGCAATGAGCATAAACTTTGGGGTACCTCAAAGTAGAACTTTTTTCAGAGGTATTTTACAGTATTGGCCCTTAGGGATTTTATCATGTTGGACCCTGACAAAAAGGCTTCTGTTATAATGTTTATAAGAAAATAGTGAGCAGGTGGATGAGGAGTAAACCTTTTTATACCCTGTAAATTATTTATATGACTATAAATTGTGTTGGTTTTAATCGTCAAATATCTCTTTTTACTTTTTATTTACTTGTTATTTTTATTTTTAATGATTTGTTTTATATCCTGGTTTTAACTTTCTTATTATTATTAATATTTACATTTACGTTTCTAATTTACAATTGGTTTGAATTTCTTGCTAGTATTATTATTATTTTATTTTTTTTAAATATAATTTTATAACAAAAAACACACGAATAAAGGGAAGTTCTACATGATAAATTAATATTATTAGTATATATATGCATATATTCATGTGAGTATACGTGTGTATATTAATGCCAACGAATAATATGTAAAAATTTGATTTAAATTATGACTGAGCATAAAACGTCCATTCCGACATCTTTTTATTTATTTTACAATGAGGAAGTTCAATGATTTAATTTTTTTTTTTTTATTCATGTTTTTGAATGTATAGAATTATCGGTGAGTTGTGTTGATTTCAAATTAGAACCCTGTAGCGTCAAAATTCACTAAAAGTTGAACAAAATCCTTACCCTATAAATTTCTTCTCAAAAAAAATATTACGACACATAACAACGCTGTAATTGATTGGTTGATTCACAAGAACTTGTGACGTAGTTCAAAGTAAATCATTTTTATTAATTTGTTCATGCATTTTCGAGGAACTTCGCTGTACGATTTAATGCTCTTTTTTTATCGCGTGTAAGAAAACATCTTTATATCTATATTCCCGTAGCACTGAACTTTTTCATCATAGCGGGCCTGTGACAAACCATTTAATTAATTATTTATCATTTTGTATTATTGACTGTGCTTTGCTATCGTACAATACAGTAAAACATGATGAATATAAATGTTTATTTCTGGCTTAGACAATCTAATAGAAGGTAAAAGCTTTTATAATATGAGATATCTTTTTCCCAGGTGAGACGAATATTTTTACTATCAATCATTATTCTCTCGGAAGAAAACATGTTCTCTCTTGCTTCTTTAAGGAAAATGTCGGCCTCATTTTATATGTTTACATGGCAAAAAAATGATACGACAAAACCTTAATAGGGTGGTTTGACATAAATTACATTGTACCACAACCTAGCGGCGAAATGGCGAACCAAACTAACGGCTTTTAGGGGATCTTTTTATATTACGTCATTATTTAGGAATTTGGGAACGCGAATAAGTATTATAAATGTATACAGGCTAATGGACGTTTTATAACAACGTTACTTACTAATTTATTTATAGTTGACTCCGAGTATGAGGCAATCAAAATCTATAACCTACTTCTGTTAAAACAGTTATTAACGAGAAAATGTTCAAAAAGGCTATAAAAAATGGATCGTGGATGTAGGAAGAAGTAAAATTGGATCGTGTCATTCGGTCAAACTAATTTTGAAATAATTGCTCCTCCTAATATATATTTAATAATTAAGTATTTATTAAATTAATTAAGACGGCGGATTCCTTGGTGTAGTGTTAAGATACTTGACCTACGCACGGAAGGTTTCGGGTTCGATTCGCTTTGAGAATACAAAAATTGAATGTGATTTTTCTCAAGCCTGGGTGTTATGTGCTGTAATTCACTACTGTAATTAGGTCTCTTGACCTGTTTTGAATCCGAGTAGAAACACCATTCTATTTGAAGTAGTATTACTATATTATTATTTTCTGTTTTTTATTTCTTATAAATTTATGTTTTTTTTCTCATATAAATTCGAGATTACATAACTTTATATTACTCACAGTACAAGTCACTCTCCAAGCACAAGAGCTAGTCTTTTTAGTAACGGTTAAAATATTAACTTAATACTTAGGGCGTTTCAATTAAATTAAATAAAAATAAATCAATAAAATAAAAAAATAAATAAAAAAATGTAAAAATAAAGATGATTTTCATAGAAAAAAAGAGTTTTATTTTATGTAACTCTATTGATTATTAAAAAAAAAAGGTGTTAGTGTCATTTGAGGTTTTCAAAACAAGGTTTTCGATTGCGAACTGGTTATTTATTTAGTTTTGGAACAATATAATTATTTTGTTTTGGGATAAAATCAACATATTTATTTAAGATTTAATAGCCATGTAATCTAACAACATAGGCACACGAAAGCAGACTCAGTGACAAATTAGAAACTAATTTGATTTTTGAATTAACTTAACAAAATAAGTATCTCCTACGCGTATCAATCTCAAAGTATAAAATTAATTAAGACTAAACAGATTCTCCCTATCATATTTTATAATAAGAAAATGTGAGGGGCGCAGAGGGCAATTAATTTTTGCAAATGATAAATATTTTTTTCATTTCAAAAGTTTTTTTTTGGGTTGAAGTTGAAAGTTATCTTTTTTTATTATGTTTTTTTATCTGATAATCTTAAATTGTATCAATCCCAGAATGAGTTTGCTAACTCATGGGAATACAATTGTGTTTTTGTACATTTTTGTATTTTGAAATAAAAAAAAAAAAAAAAAAAAAAATCTTGAAAAATATTTATGATTTTATAAACGCGCATAAAAATAACTTAACACATTTTTTTGTAATTTTAATATATTAGCTTTAAAAATGTACATTAAAACCCGTTCTAGAATAATCTTTTTATTTCAGTTTATTTCTGGTTAATTAAATATTTTATTCCTATTTAATGCATCACAACAGGCCAAAAGACCCAAGTATAGTGGTAAATTAAAGCACAGAATACCCGACTGGACAAAAATCGCATTTAATTTTTGTGTTCTTACCGGAAATTGAAACCGGAATCTTCTATGTCTAAGTTAAGCGTTTTAACCACTACACAACGGAGACCACCTGTTGTTTTTTAACATGGCTGGTAAGAATGAATCAATAAATAAGTATTGAAAAAAGAGTATGCTTCATTTCAAATCTTTTAAAAATTTTAACACAATAAAATGAAGGTTTGATAAAGAACTTTACTACTACTACTACTACAATCATGCCATTTCCCCTTAGAGGTAGGCAGAGAGAATGGACCACCACACACGTCTATCCTGGCATACATTCGTAGCTTCTTCCACATTCATACATCTTGTCATACATGCCCTTTGGTTTTGTCTGCTTTGGTCGTCCTCGTCTCACGTTACCGTTCATTTTCGCCATATAGATTTGTTTTACCATTCTTTTGTCGTCCATTCGTTCTCCGTGACCAAACCACCTCAGAGATTCTTTCTTAATCTTATCTTGACTCTTGATTCAGATTTACACTCTCACCTGATTTCATCATTCGCAACCCTGTCATACATTGATTTCCCACACATTCGTCCAAGAGATCTAATTTCAACCTTGTCCACTCGGTTTTCATCCTTCCTCTGTCGGTTCTATGTTTCACTTCCATACATAAGTGTTGGAACTAAAACATTGTACGTAAAAAATTCGAATCACCATCTTTAAATGCGATTGAAAACAAACGAGCTTTGTTCTTTAAAGCCCTTTACTTTGGGTATAATAATTATTTCTTGAGTTTTATAAAAAATCGCAGCTCGTAAGTCCTGTGTAATTCCTTTTCGGACAAATCCCTCGGTAAGTAGGGTCCTTAGTAGGTACCCTAGTTTCCACATAACAGCGAGAACGGGAGGACATCCTCGGCTATAGAAATGTACTACCGCTTCTCGTCTGGCGTACCTATATTAAAATCTGCACAATGACGGGAATTGTGTAAAATAACCGTGGCGACGAGTTTTCTGCGTTTGTCTTTATTGTAGGGGAAATTCAGCAATGTCCAATGTCAGAAGAAGGACTTGTCATTTGTATTTGGAGCAATTACTTTGTTTTTAATAATTTCAAAGTTCCTCGATCGTGTATCACTAGTTTAGTGTTCGCTAATGTCATGTTCTGAATGGAAAAACATCACAAATGAATGCGATAAATTAAAATATATTCCAACATATATTTGATGGTAGAAAGATAAGAGAAGTTAAATAAGATCAGCATTTTAGCAGGGGGTGGCGTTTAAAGTTTTTATCTCATGCTAATAAGTTGTATGCTTATAATAAAGGAAAAAATTATGATGTACGAAGCCTATGTCAAAAGTTAATTGAGTTACATGATCGCCTTCTGGGGAACTGGTAACAAGACAGACATAACAAGAATACAAAGACAACAAAATAAAATTCTTAAACTAACATACAACCTACCCTACCTGACCTCTACGACTGAACTGTACAAAAAAACACACCAGTTTGACATAAACTACTTGACTAAAATTGAGACCTTAAAAATTGTGCACAAAATAACACTGGGAAACATACAAGACGACGACATAATATTAGTCAAAAATGCTGACATACATAAATATAACACCAGACAACAAAAACACTATCATATTGAAAAAGCAAAGACAAACACAGGACAGTCAAAAATACTACACAATGGACTTAAACACTACAACGACCTACCTTACTACTTGAAAACTTTTAATGGAGACAAATTTAAAATCAATCTGAAAAAGCACATGATGACTGAACTAACTAGACTAGACGAGACATAAAATGACTAGACAATATTAAATTTCTAATGTAACCCTAACGGGTTTTTTAAAATCGTAAATAAATAAAAAAATAGATACCGCATATATAACTCAAAAGTAGAGATTGTAAACAGAGTGCAAAAAGTCAAATCTCTCTTCAATATGTGTCTCATGTCTGAGGATGGTGATCACACCTGACTTCAGGCATGGCTCATCTGTGGGCAGTCCCTCTCTATCTTGAACGATTTTGTGCTCTTTTGAAGGCATTCGTCAGTCATAATTCTTATAGTTCAGTGACTCAGCCGGTCCATCTTGCCGGTTGACATCTATGCAACCCTTGTCCTTTCGAGACCTCCCAGGAGGATAGTTTCCTCCAAACTATCAGAGTTTCCCCTCAAAATATGGCTAAATAACTTCTGGATTGTTTTGTGGGACATAAATGTAAGTCTTTTGCTCACGTCAAGTTTCTGGAGTATAGATATATTTGTACGTCTGGCTGTCCATGAAATCCGCAGCATTCACCGCAAACACCACATTTCCAAAGCTTCAATTTTTTATTTTCTGATTTTCTGTATCTAACACTACATATCGTATTTCAAATTCCAAGCCTAGCTAATATCTTTGATTTTGGGAAATTTTATGCTAAAGCAGGTGCAACAATCAATGAACATCACATTAGAGATGTAGTTGGAAAATACTATTTAGGTTCTAGAAATTACCTAGGAGTAAAACTATTGGGCTTCCGTTTGGATGGAAAATACACCATAACAAATACGTGTTTAAACACCACGCACGCAGACTCTACAATTGGAAATCTCCGGGGGATAACTATGGGAATCAGATTGATTTCATATTAGTAAATTCAAGATAGAGATCATCAATTTCTAACAAGGCAGACTAGCCTCCAATAAAAAGGCAAAGATATTTTAATCTCTTGATTAACGTGGGGGAAAGTGAAAGTGTTGGCTAGCGATTAGATTTCCTGGAGACGTTTCGTGATGTCCACGTGCTCCTTAGAGCAGATTTGGAAAAGAAGAAGAAGAACATTAATTTAAGAGTTAAGGAAAGTGTATTCAAAACCTTTGCCTGGAGTGTGCTGCTGTACGGCTACAAAACATGAACTATGAGCCAGAATGAGTGCGGACGTCTAGCTGTTACTGAAATTTGGTGCTACAGACGCATGTTGGGGATCTTTTGGTTGGGTTATTCATCTTCAAAAGAATTGTCCAATATAGAGCAAACTGGCTAGGCTATAAAATCAGGTACCTGGGCCTGCTTACAACCAATGCAGATGGAACGGCTGAGGGAAGAATTTGCAGAGGTCAACCAAATGACTTTTATATCGAGCTAGTGATCAAATACGTGTGCTGTAGCAGCCTCGCGGATATGAAAAGTCTTACTAAGGACAGGAATGTGTGGAGTGAACGAGTGAGGCTTATCTTATTATAGTATGTGACCAACTACAGAATTACGACCCTGGAGATAATAATTTATAATATATTCCATTAAGTTAGTTCGTGCATTATGTAACTAAGGGTTTGTGATTTTTGCCATCATGAATTGTAAAGCGTAACTGATATGTTAAACCTTAGAGTATATACATTTGTCAAACATTGCTTTATTTTTAAAGATGGTATGTCATGTTTGTTAAAAGATGGCTAAATATGATATGTAAAATATATCTTGTTTTGTCGTCTTTCATTCAGATGGATAAATATAATATGTCACGGAAGTCAAGAAATTTTTGTTTTTTTTTTGCTATTTGTTTTGCTTCATATTTCAGCAAAAAATCCTAGATAAACAAATTTTTAATGCATTTACTAAAACTTTAGTTAGGTTTTTTTTCAGATCCCATTAAATTTTACTATTACTCTCCGTGTCTCCTTCAAATATAAAAGTGACGTATCATACTTAGCCGTCTTTCCACTGAAATAATATTAACTTACTACGGTTCTAAATGGGCATTGAAAATTCAATGTACTTATAAAAAAAAACACACATTTTATTCCGTGGGTAATCCATGAACCACGTTAACCGAAATTTGTTCAATCATCATAAAATTTCATTTAAAAAATCGATCACACTCGTATTGACTTTTAATAATATTACTCAGAGTTAATGAGAATTTATGCAAACACATTTTACTGATCAAACTCTCAAATCAAATAATAACATTGAATCAAGTTCGATTAATAAAATACACATTATATTTTAGCGGTGAAAAAATTTTCATCTCTATTTGTGTTCTGTATGTTCATTTGAAAAATAATTTCCTAATCTGTTTTTCTTTTTGTCTAAACATTAATCAAATTTAACATATTTAAAATCTAAAAGAAACTCACTGACAGAACTTTTTTAATTGACATCTATAATAACGCGCGTTTACTGATGTCAATTAAATATTTTTAAATGAGCAAAAGATATAAATTGTAGTGCATTCCTTAATTAATTTATACTTCAAAAAGACATCGATCTGGTCGTGTGGTGGTTGAGGCCTCCGCCTTCCATGCTTGAGGACTTTGGTTCGATTCCCCGTAAGGTGAAAATGAAATATTTATTTTGAACATGTTTTTACGCTGCAATGTTTTAAAGTTCCTGGACTGGCACCTAAAACGTAAGACGAATCATCTTGCCTTCTATGTAACAAAAATGATCAATGTCCGACGTAAATTTCTCCGGTTTTTAAATTTTATACTGCATTTACCGCGAGAAAATTTAAACTATAACCTTGTCTTACAAACATAGAATTGACTTAAAATTAGTGATAGAAGAAAATTATCTGATATGGTTATTGTGTATACAGTTATAAATAATCTTGACGTTCATGGTTTGGTCAATTATAAATACTTCAATGTGTCTTATTTGCCAATGAGGCATCTATTTATTATTATAGGGCACAAGTGCCTTTTACAATACCAAATATAAAAGTATAATGGGTTCAGTTATTAAAATATATAAAACAATATTAAAAAATGGATTTACAAAAATAACGAGGAAAATACAAATATAAAATATATCGTGGGTATTCTGCGAAAAACACTAAGTCAAAAATTTGCTGTTTGTCTTAATGATGAGGTTATACTGTTGAAAAAATATTTTACAATCTGCAAAAACGCACTTAGTTCTATCTACACAACAAGTCAAAATACTTTCTGTAATAAGTCAATATAACATAAATCCGTTCAGGCAAAAAGCACCAAGGCACAAGGGACGCCGTACTGGTGGGCCAAAATTAAAACAAGAGACCAACTGTATAAAAAAATGCAATACTTTCCATCATTTACCCAACAATTTAAAATTCTGCAAGCAGAAGTTAGAAACAACATAAAAAGAACATAAAAAAACCCTTTGCTGGTCGCATAAATGAAACTAATGGGAACAGTTACAAAATATGGAAAGAAATTAAAAACATTACCCAAGAAAATGATACCAAAAAAACTAACATATCTAAATTAAAAAAAGAAAATGGTGAAGAGACTCAGAATGCAAAAGAAATAGCCGATATAATAAACAACTATTACACAAACATCGGAAAAGAACTAGCAAGCGCTATAGTAAATCAAAATACAACCAAAACAAATTTTAGAAAAATAGAATATGATGCAGAAATTTACTTAAGACATACGAGCAACAAAGAAATCAGCAAAATAATAAACGGGCTCAAAGACAACACATCACCTGGCCATGACGAAATAAAAGTTGTTACAGTCAAAAAAATAAAGGAAGAAATAACCACGACAATAGTGAAATTGATAAATAAACATATAGCAAACGGAAGCTTTCCAGAAGTAATGAAATTAGCAAGAATAACACCAATTTACAAAGGAGGAGAAAAAAACTTAGCTTCTAACTACAGACCCATTGCAAACTTAACCATTCTAAGTAAAATATTTGAAAAAGTGCTACACAATCGATTATACCAACACCTTGAAAACCTTAATTTTATTGCAAAAGACCAACATGGATTTCAAAAAAGAAAGGGTACCTCCACAGCAATGACATCAGTTTGCAACTTTATACAAACCAAAATTGATAAAGGAAATACAGTGACTGCACTCATACTTGACTTCAAGAAGGCATTTGACACAGTCCACATAGATACCCTTCTAGATAAACTAAAACATACAGGAGTTAAGGGACAAGCTCTCAAAATATTTAAAAACTATCTACAAGGAAGAAAACAGTTTACGAAAATTGAAGAACACAAAAGTGAAATAACAACAATGCAATTTGGAGTACCTCAGGGATCAATATTAGGACCATTGTTTTATATAATATACATTAACGACATAATACACAGTGACATAATGGGAAAAAAAACAATCTATGCGGACGACTTAGGAATTTTATATGAAAACAAAAATGACATTGAAACGACTAAAACCATCAACAATGACGTGCAAAAACTATTAGAATGGACAAACAAAAACTTTTTAACACTAAATGCCAAGAAATGCAATATAATACATTTCGAAACACAAAAGAAGAACCATAACATGAACATAAAAATAAACAACGAAACTCTTAAAGAACTAGAACATGTGACTTACCTAGGACTTACAATGGACAGACAATTAAAATGGACAAAACACATAGACGGACTCACTAAAGTAATGGCATCACTACATAGCCTCTTCTACAAAATTAAAGATTTTATATCAAGAAAAGAAAAAATTATGATGTACGAAGCCTATGTCAAAAGTAAATTGAGTTACATGATCGCCTTCTGGGGAACTGGTAACAAGACAGACATAACAAGAATACAAAGACAACAAAATAAAATTCTTAAACTAACATACAACCTACCCTACCTGACCTCTACGACTGAACTGTACAAAAAAACACACCAGTTTGACATAAACTACTTGACTAAAATTGAGACCTTAAAAATTGTGCACAAAATAACACTGGGAAACATACAAGACGACGACATAATATTAGTCAAAAATGCTGACATACATAAATATAACACCAGACAACAAAAACACTATCATATTGAAAAAGCAAAGACAAACACAGGACAGTCAAAAATACTACATAATGGACTTAAACACTACAACGACCTACCTTACTACTTGAAAACTTTTAATGGAGACAAATTTAAAATCAATCTGAAAAAGCACATGATGACTGAACTAACTAGACTAGACGAGACATAAAATGACTAGACAATATTAAATTTCTAATGTAACCCTAACGGGTTTTTTAAAATTGTAAATAAATAAAAAAAAAAATTAAAAAAAAAAAAAAAAAAAATTAAATCAATAACAATATTTCGGATGTATTCAGCGGAGCTTATGGAGCAGTACTGACTTGAGCAAAGGTGAGATTGTTGGTCGGCGACATGATATCCTGGAAATGTCTAGTAAGTGATGTCTACATGCTTCACTCAGGGGCAAACGTTGCAATTATTATTTTCTTTCTTTTCTCTTTTTACTAATTAATGATTTTTTTACCTAAAGTAATAGGATAAAATGATTACATAACTTTTTTTAATTAAAGAAAAAATAACATTTCTCACAAAGTGACTATTGTAGGTACAATGTGACATCAATTTGAATTCTTTATTGTGGTATTATGTATCAGCGAAAATGCACCAAGTCATGTCAATCCACTATTATTTTGAAAAAAATGTTCTAAAAGTTCAGCTATTATTTATTAAACTATTAAATAAAATGTAGCAAATAGATCAATTTACCATTTTTTCAAGTTGGTTTAGTAATGTTTAGTATAAAAAAAGTTATTTCGTTACAAACTTTGAACATCAATTATCTCAGAAGTAGTAACAATATTTTGAGTTTGTCCAAATTTTTGTAGACAAGAACTGGATTCAACTCCCTGGGGAGCTGTTTATATTAATATATTACAACAGAGGTGAAGAACATTTAAGAAAAGGTAATATAGAAGTCTAGGCATCTACGGTGATCAGAATGGTGAATGTTACACAGTGTGTAGAGTGGCAACTAAAACCAGCCATTGACAGGTCATAAGCCCTGTAGATGCCTAGACTTCTATATTACCTTTTCTTAAATGTTCTTCATCTCTGTTGTAATATATTAATATAAACAGCTCCCTAGGGAGTTGAAAACAGTTCTTGTCTACAAAAATTTGGACAAACTCAAAATATTATTGATAAATTACCTGGTCCATGAAGAAGTATAGAAATTTAAAAAATAACATTTTCAGGCGTTGCCTAGTATGTAGGTGAAATAATTCAATTAGATGAATCTCACCTGCATAAATAAAGGTTTCAGCTCTTTAACTTCACAAAGATCAACAGACGAAAGAATTGAAGGAATATAGATGTTCGAATATAGGCAGAATGGTGAATGTTACACAGTGTGTAAAGTGGCCACTTAAACCAGCCATTGACAGGTCATAAGCCCTGTAGATGCCTAGACTTCTATATTACCTTTTCTTAAATGTTATTCATTTCTGTTGTAATATATTAATCAGAAGTAGTAATTTTGACTTTGTGCTTTTTCTCAGAATACCCACGATATGTATGTCAGCATACAAAATATATAAAAAAATCGGTTTATTATGAACATAACATGAGTTAACAGCAGATCATTAGCTCAAGTAGCCGTTGAAAAAAAATCGTTAATCGTTACTATGGAACATCATAAAATATTTATGAAGAGATGATTTGAATTCACAGAGACACGAGTTGAAAATATCGACACGAGAGGTATATTCATTTCCTAGTCTGTGTATACGAGGTATAAGCGAGTGACAAAGAAAGTTGGTTTGAGAAGGGTGACAATAATATATATTATGTTATCTAGTTCTACGTGTTGGTATGTTAATATTTATTAAATCCAGCAATCGATTTTAAAATGAATGATTTATATATAAAAATATTAAGTCTTTTTTGTTCAGAGCAGGTGAATTTCAAGAATTTAACAAAGACATGTTGTTTATTTGTTATATAGGAATAAAATGTAATTTGAAATGAATGAATCTCAAAATATTAGTTTAAATATTTATCTCAGTATATTAATAATAATATATATCTAAGTTTATTAATACATCTAAGTCAAATTCGCACATTAATTCTCATTAAATCTCTGTTCCCGAAAATTTACTCACTCGGGAGCAAACACACAGACGGACTAAAATTTAGATTGTAACTTCAACAAACTTCATCATAATTTCCTTTCCGCACATAATGGTACATAGGCCACTGCATTGGTATACCAATCGCAGAGTATCTTGATAATTTTTGTAAATTTAAAATCAGTAAATTTTGTAAAAACACTCTTTTTAATAAATATTTTAAATCAACCATGTTGCGAAACCAACCCGTGACTTCTTGCATGGTAAGCAAACGTGCTGACCATTACACCAACTAAATATTATTATTATAACTCGCAACATTACGTCAAGATTCTTACAGCAATGTTACATTATTTTTGGTCCAGTTGCCTGGGTTTTGGTTAACACATCTTAGTATTTCAGAGAATTTGTAAGTTTAAACCCATCAGATTATTCTTTCAAAGTAAGAATATCACTTTTGAACCATAGTTCTGACACTAACTTTTTTTTTCGTTTTTGCATTTTGACAAATTTTTAAAAGTTCATTCCAGCGAAAAGTACGATTGGCACAATACAATCCAATAGGTTAATAAAAGAACAATTGAGATATTATATAAAGAGATGACAATCCATACAAATCCGAGCTAAAAAGTCATCTCCAAAGTAAAGAGAATGATCAGCGGAGGGAGCGAGTATCATCACGACTTTGACAAGCAAAAAAAATGTACAGTAAAAAGCACGGACCATATACATCGGTTTACTGTAAGTTATTTATTTAGGAAAAAACAACACTTTATCCACATGATTCATCTTTAAAATACAGGTACATTGTATCTTAAACTTTAAAGTTTTTACAAACTTTCAATAATTATTTTTCACGGCTATGTAAATTATTTATTAAGTTTACACATTAAAATAACTCAAAAATACAATAACATTAATTTAAAAGTTAAGAAATGTTAGTAATTCAGAAACTGCAAAATAAATGTGGGTAAATATAATAAATAATAACACAAAAGCTGAAAAGTAATAATAATAATAAATATAAATAAAATACATATATTTGATAAATAAGTACATTTATAAATTTGTTTTTTTAATAAAAAAACAAAACTAAAATAAAGAACTTTAAAAAATATCGAAGAAGGTACAAACATAAACATGAATATACATATATACAGTTGTTCTTATGGCATACTCATATAATTAGACAGGCGTATTATCAACGCCTATATGTAATCTTTTATATTTAGTATAGAAAAGATAAAAAAAGTATGCGTGACCGGAGAGAACGGCTCGCTCTATAGAACAAATCATTATTTCTTGAATTTGTCCTGTGTATCGGAAAATTGAATGTAGTGTGGAGTATTGTCCTGTTAGGCACGAGATTTTCTAAATAACCTCTAAGTATAGGGCAATCTATGACATTGTTCACAAGTTTAAATATAAATAATTGGTCTGCAATCACTCTTCTGTACTCCAGAGTTTGAATTGCATTTGGAGTACAATCAAATTTATAAATTATAAAAGTATATTCAAAATGTCGCTCCGTTCCGCATCCGCAAATGCGTCATCTTTGTTTATTATTTCACTATACGTCCGACTAACTGAGCTGGACAGAGACATGATGTAGTTTACTACTGGTAACATATTAATAAAACTTATTTTTTACTTTAAAATAACTATTTTAAACAAGTCGTGATTAAGATAAAAACATTACTTACCGGTGAAAGTTTATACCATCGCTTTTTCTGTCTTTTCCAGATCGATTTGTGCAGTATTTTAGCGTACATTTAGGTATTTTAGTAATTGTGAGGAGAAAAGTAGCCGGGGAATGCTTGCAACAGACTTAAGTCCGTTCTATTAAACATAATCTAAATGGTCGCAGGTTGAGGGACCATATTCCGAACGCTCATGTTTACTTTAGTTATATACCTCAATGAAAATAATATGGTTTATTGCGTCAAATCCAGGGTTAATAACAAATTACCTTAGCCTTTTATATATGTAATTATAGTTTAAACGTATCTGCCTATAATGGGAAAGTTCAGTGGTTTATTTATTATTTGTTAATAAGCTATTAAACTAAGCCAAATGTATCGTATTGTAAGCGCAATGATTTTTCAAAGTTTTGAAATTACTCCGCGTCACAAGTTCTCTTCGCTAGGTTCTACTGATTGGTGAATTTTCTTCCTGTAAACCGAAAATCTATCGCAATACTCTATCACTGGCTAATTTGGATGAACTAGTGACGTTGTTCAAGTAGTGGGTTTTGATTTAATATTTTTTGTATATTTCAAACATTTTCCAAAAAAATTGGCGTAAAATTTAATACTCAAATTTTAACCGCGCATAAAAAAAAATCAACTTTAAAATATTTTAATAATTTTTCTTTTTCTTTATTTATTTGACAATTGTAGTCTACATTACTTTACGGGGTTTTTTCAACTCACTACGTAATGATGACTGTAAATACAAGTTAGAAGTTGATGAATAGAAACCAGATCGATGCTAAATTGCCGATAAGTATAAAAAAAAGGCCCATGTAGAAGCCGTACTCGGCAAGCGAATGGCCTTAATAATGGGTGAATACCGACTTGCATTCGTAGAACTTCTGGGTGCGTAAAACACTGCATGAGAACTTGTTCCAGTTAAAACATAAAAACTGATTTATTTTTGTATATTTGGATTATGTACTCGTATACTCCCAGAAATCAGCTTGTAGAAATGTTTCCCAAAAAAAAAATGACGACGAGACTCAAAGGTGTTGTAATTCAGTATCTAAATAAAAGCTTTAAAAATATATGTACGATAATTATACTGACTGTTGAGGAGTAGACGAGGTGTGAAAGCGTGATGATGAAGCGTGACGTGTGCTGGAACCTGGCTGCTGAAGCTGGCGGTCGTGAGACGCTGGCACAGCTTATATGGAGCTGGCGGTCTAACTGGCACAGCACGCTTGAAGGATTTGTTGGAAGAACTTCACTTGTTTGATCTTAGATTAGTACATAACATGTTATGTTGTTTCACTCACACGTCGAATTATTGTTACGTGGAGTAAGAAATAGGAAGAACGGGTAGGTAGGTAAAGATTTGGTTGAGAGTTGGTCCGAACACTGTGTATCTATATTTTTAAGGAATATAGCAATTTACAAGGTTTAAATTTATTTATTAATTTGAATTCCCCCCGTTATGATTTAACAATTTATAATTTAGTTACCCTGTCAATAATAGAGTAATCAAAGATGATTTTTCCTTTCTAAAAGATCGCCTGATTTATCAATGACTGTTTATTTTTGCCTTCACAAATATTTTATCAAATTTCTCCCCAATCTCCGTCCCTTTCGCCATTCAGTGGCCGTAATGAACATAACGCGGAATCTGTGTTGACAGCCAGATATCGAATTGATTTACAATAGCACTGACTGAGAAATGTGGCACGGTGACAGTTCTGTGGAATCCGCCCGTCAATTCCATGACGTCACTGCTTCCGCTTTATGATAACGCCTGCCATCTATAGGCTGATAGAACAAGCTTCAAATATCAAAATAAAATATCATTGAAGGCCAGCGGTCCCCGACCCTTTTAAAGATATCACCCATAAACGGGTTAAATATTCGAAAATACTCCCAAAAAAGTTTAGATTGAAAACAAATTAGCTATTGCCATTGAGATATAATATATAGAGACGACATTACATACAAATCCGAGCTAAAAAGTAGTCCCCAATGGAAAAAAAAATGGCCACCGAGGGATGCAAGTGTCAGCACGTCATATCACATCGACGTTGCGAAGCAAAAACGTAGTATAGTAAAAAGCACGGGCTGTTTATATCGGTCGATTGTGAGTTTTATTAAGTATGTTGCTTCCTTTCGCATACGCGTCACATTTGCTTATCTTTTTACTACATATACGGCAAAATACACTTGTGGACAAAGGAGTAGGGTACCTGGTGAAATTATTACGTTATTAGTACTGGTAACATAATAATAAAATGTTTTTTTAACATTTAAATATCTATTTTTAACAAATATTGATTAAGATACAAACATTATTTACCGGTGAAAGATTATACCATTGCTTTATCAGTCTTTTCCAGAACGATTTGGGCAGTGTCTTAGCGTACATGTAGGCATTTAAGTAATTTTTAGACGACACAAAAGTTCAAAAGTAGCCGAGGAATGCTTGCAAAAGACTAAAACCCATGACATCAAACATATGACAATTGGCCGCAGGTTAAGGGACCATATTTTAAACGCTTGTGGTTACTTTAGTTAGAAACCTGAATGGCTATCGCACTGTTTTTCTTAAATTTGCAGAAAACACGCGTTTTTCAGAGAAAAAATATTGAATCAAGAGCCAATTTTTTTTTGTGAATTTTATATTTAACCGAATTCAGTAAAAGCACAGGACAATTGTTCTTACACATAATTATCAAAAAGTAATCATTCTCTTCTGTCTACCGAGGTATATTATGCATAGAGAACATACCTCAGATGACGGTATCACATATATTTAACACGGAAATCACTAATAATATTAATAAAACAATAATAGCATTTTACTACTCAAACGCCGTTCATATAAGTTTGACTAAAATGGAAAAAATACAAACTTAATAGCCCACCGTCTCTAGACAGTAAAGCTTGAGTAAACAAATTACAAGAATTTATTTGAGATGCTGTTTTTTAGGAAACATTGATTTTTCATTTTTTCTTTTAGTTTTATTTTTTGTTTCTTTTATTTAAAAATTAAAACTGTTTATTTTTATTGTGTACGTGCTGTATCGTTTAACTGTTAAAATCATGTATACCCAAGCACTGTATCCACGCTTGTGTGGGATTTTTTTTTCTGTGATTTTTTTTTAGTTTTATGTTATGTTTGTATAAAAGAAAAATTTAAGAAACAATAAACAATAAACATTAATTACAATAAACATTAAAAAAAAAATGACAATGGGATGGTTTGTATTGCTTAGTTCTAACTATTTTAAGTAATAAATATATAAATGATTAGGGATTACAAATAAATTATTTAGATTTAATGATTTTGTAAATAATTTCGTTTTTTAATTAAAAAATGATCCAATCTTTGTATTTATCTTTTATTTTATTTAACTTGTGTTATTTCCAAAAAGAATTTTTTTCCAACCAACCCATAAAATAAAATTCAACAGAAAAAAAAAACTTTTGCGGAAAATAATTACTCGTTTTATAAAGATAAAAAAATATCGTAGAACTTTTATTGTTTCTGTTAAATAAAATAAATAATTATTTCTGAAGTGAATTTTTATTATAAAGCATAAAAATAAAAGAAGAACGTAAAGAGTATAGAAACTTAGCTTAAGTATTCAAGTAAGGTCAATGTGAAATATTTATTTTTAATGTTCACTGCAACAATTTACTGTCCCTAGACTAGCACCTGAAGCGTAAGACTGATCACCGTACCTTAATGTAACACATGATTTTAACCCGCTGCATTTAATGCGCTAATGCAGGGCCCAATGAACTACTGGGTGCGAAAAGGGGCGTGCCGATGATTTAAGTTTTATTTTGTTTTTTGTATTGATGAATCTTACCCACACACAATAAAGATTTCAGCTATTTAACTTCACAAAAATCAGTAGCGAAAATACTTCCTCCACAAACCCAAAGCCGTTTTAAAGACCGCGGGTCTTCCTATCGGTTTCACTGATACAAAAAAAACAATTTTTCAATGAACAAGGTACTCTTAAATTTTCAGTTTCATACATCAGCATTTTAATTGAATTTAACTCTTACTTTCACTACCCATTTCACTGATAGTTTGGAAAATATGGAGGGCCTTTGAGAGGTATTGTCGTTCATCCTTATGATCATATTAGAAATACGAATGGTAGCGAAACTGAATTAAAATTTATTTCAACAGAGAAGGAAAATATTTTAAAGAAGGGAATATGGAACTCTAGGCATTTACAGGGCTTATGACTTGTCATTGGCTAGTTTGAGTGGCCACTTTACACATTCTGCCCATGTTTGAGGATCCACATTTCCTCAACTCTTCCATCTGTTGACTTTTGTGAAGTAAAAGAGCTGAAACCTTTATTACGTGGATCAGATTCATCCGGCTGAACCAAATCACCTACTAGGCAACGCCTGAAAACAATTTTCAAATTGTTAAACTTCTTCTTTTACCAGGTAGTTAATTTAACAATGTTTTGAAGATATGTGGATGTTAAAACATGGGCAAATGGTGAATGTTACACAATGTGTCCATTATTACTGTAATGAACGAAAATCGACTTATGGAACAATTAAAAAAATATGTAAACCAGCCAACGACATGTCATAAGCCCTTTAAATGCATAGACTTTTATACTTCCTTCTCTTAAATATTTACCATTGCTATTACAACATTTGGATTTTTAAAAATCCCCGGGTGGAAACCCAGTCTTTATCTTCAAACATTTGGACAAACTCAAAATATTGTCGGGATATTAAATTTCCGTAATAATCCATTTTATTAAACATCGTATATGAAAATGATTAAAAGACGTGGAAATAAAAACACATTTTAAAGTGTTATTTGATCATTAAGTAATCACAAATACATTAATGAACAATACCATTTGATCAAATTGAATTTCCAAATGAATGTTGATTTTTTGCTTATTTTCTAATTATTGTTTAACAACTACTTGTGAATCAATTAGTGGAACCACAATTAAATAAACGATGCAAACAATTCAAACGTCAAAAACATAGAAAACAAAGGAGTCGTTTGTATTTTGTGAATTTGGCCAGAAGACCTTACAAACCATGTTGTATTGAGTTTTTCTTCGTTTGTTGTTCAAAAGATTTTTTTAAATAATTTTGATAATTAAAAACCTTTTACCATCGCAAAACTTTAAAAATGAATGTTTTTATGTGAACAAATATTTTTTTCAATGTCTAAATAAAATCACAAATAATTTCAAAACTGTAAGTTCTCCAAAACAAAAAATACATCTGAAGGAGAAACCATAGAATTAAAGATAGTCCAGAAACCTCATACTCGCATCAAACAGAAGGCGACTTAACTTCTCTAAAAAGAGTAGTTTTAAGTTTTGACCCATTAGTCATTGAAGACGTCTCTCAGTACGCAAATCCCAATTTGAATTATACTTTGCCGTGTTGTGTCGTTTTAAAGTGTAGTAAAACTGTTGGGATCTTAAAGAAACAGGGTGGGATCACATTTTATATGTATGTAGCAAATGCATTACTTAAAAATAGAATAAATTTCTATCTGTCAGATTATCAATAAAAACAAAATTAACGTTTTGTAAGTGTTGCCAGGGTTGTGATTTTTTTTACGCTACTTAGCTCATCTAATGTGAGAACTAATTAAAATTGGACTTCTCCGATTAACCAATGCCGTGGTGGATATTTGACCGACATTATCTTTAAAACATCAAATGTTATTTAAAATGACATAAAAATACCCGTTTTATGTAAAATAAAATTTGTATAATTTCATAAGTTCAAAGTTTATTAATTAAATGACTCTTATTAAATGACTTTTTACTTATCTACTCTGTTGTGTCAATCAATGTTTCCGCGTGCACAACAAAATTTTAGAGAAATTAACAAATTACTTTTTTTTACCTTACATTTGTGTTATGATTTTTTTTTCCCATGAAACAACATTACCCGGCGACTTCACGAGTGCGAGCGGCGAAAGTAAGGCGGAGGGGGGTAATTATTGGACACAGTCCGATGTATTCAAATATGATTCTACGCTCTTTCTGGACTATTATCATTAGCATAGGGTTATTTAACACTTTGAGATCATATGTATGTCAAACCAACACTAACTTTGCGATTTTATTTTTCATATAGTAAATAAAATAATGCATTTGAGTTTCTGTTTTTTAATTGCTGGTAAACTTCTTTATGTCCTTTATTTTTGACCGCTAGGTTGCAATCCGTCATCCCTTCCAAAATGGCATTTACATTCTACAGTTTGACTATCGTTAGAGCACCTGATTTCTTACGTTAATTATTGAATTATAATTATCATTAACATATTACAACAGAGATGAAGAACATTTAAGAGAAGGTAATATAGAAGTCCAGGCATCTACAGGGCTTATGACCTGTCAATGGCTGGTTTAAGTGGCCACTTTACACACTGTAACATTCACCATTCTGCCTATATTAGAACATCTATATACCTTCAATTCTTTCATCTGTTGATGTTTGTGAAGTTAAAGAGCTGAAACCTTTATTTATGCGGGTGAGATTCATCTAATTGAATTATTTCACCTATTCACATTTTGTGACAAAATATTGTTGATAAATTACCTGGTCCATGAAGAAGTATAGAAATTGAGAAAATAATATTTTCAGGCGTTGCCTAGTGTGTTGGTGAAATAATTCAATTAGATTAATCTCACCCGCATAAATAAAGGTTTCAGCTCTTTAACTTCACAAACATCAACACATGAAAGAATTGAAGGAATATAGATGTTCAAATATAGGCAGAATGGTGAATGTTACACAGTGTTTAAAGTGGCCACTTAAACCAGCCATTGACAGATCATAAGCCCTGTAGATGCCTGGACTTCTATGTAATGTGTTAATAAAAACAGCTCCCCAGGGAGTTGAATCCAGTCCTTGTCTACAAAAATTTGGACAAACTCAAAATATTGTTTATAATTATCATTATTTTAGGTCAAATGTCAACTGGACCGTGACCGAATATGATTAAATTTATGTATGTTTTTTAAATATTTTCATGACACTTGTTATTTTTTATTTAATAAAACAGACTTTATTATATATTTGTATCTGGTATTTATTTTCCATACAAATAAGAGAACATCCCTTGACACCAAATGTATGTTCAAAGCTCAGAATAATAATGGGTAGGTTGCTGAGGTTTGAGCTGATATTGCAATAACTTCTAAAGTATAAGGAAAAAAAAACTGAAACTTTCAAATAATTCTCTAATATCCAATATTTTTTTACAACACACAGTTTAAATTTTGGTTTCGGAGGTTGAAAATTCAAACACACTGTACTATTGTAATAAATTAATAAATAATGTACAAAAGAGGGTACTTTTTTATACTTTAAAACAGGAATATGAGAATAGTAATGAAAAAAGTTGATCAAAGAGACTTATAAATTGACCAAAGGTTTGCAATCTAAACTCAGTTCGTGAATTTGCTTCAAAATAACTAATTAAAGTCTGTGTATTATAATTTATACTCACTTGCACCTAGAGAAGTATAGATCCAGTAAAGGTTTTTTTACAGTAACAATCGTAATGCTTCAGGTGTTAGTCTAGGGACGATGCAATATTCTAGTGTAAAAATACATTAAATAAATATCGAACTCGAAAAAAAATTGTTGTACTAGTGTTGATGTTATTATTACGACAAAATGCGTATTGCACAGTAAAACAAAGCAAAAACAAAGCTTCCTGAGCTTTTAGACACCCACTGTTGTTCGAGTAATAATTAAATCGAACGACGAAATTCAATTGGAATTCGCATAAATTCAGGGACATCCAAGTTAATTTGCTCCCATCTGGTTCACGAGTACACAATCATGATTGTAATAATACAAATACGTATTACCTTATTCAGCCTGTACCATGCACCAGTCGCGAGCGGTTGAATTTTAGATAGGTAAGCTGCAAATAAAATAATTTAAAATATGTCCATGGAGGCGGTATGGACACAATCTACAGAAAAGAAACCGATTTTCAATTCGATTGTTGGCCTTGTGGTGTAATGGTCAGCGCGTTTGCCTACCATGCAAGAGGTCTCGGGTTCGAATCCCGACATTGATGTAAAATATTTATTTTAAAGGGTGTTTTTACACTAATTTCATAGTCCCTCGACTGTTACCTGAAGCGTGAGACTGATCATCTTACCTTCGTGTAACAAAAATTATCAAAATACGCTGCATTTGGTGTACCAATGCCCTATGCATCATTAGGTGCGGAAAGGGAATGATTATGATTTAATTCGATAATAATACATACGAGTATAAATTTTATGTCGCTTGCGGTTTTTAGTTGCACTTTAAGCATTTCCCAATTTAAAACAAAAAACAAAACAAACCATCACGCCGTTTCCCCGTAGGGGTAGGCAGAGAGGATAGAACGCCATAACACTCTATCTTGGCATACAGACCTCGCTTCCTCTACATTCATACATCTTCTTATGCACGCACGCCGATTATTCCTACTTTTGACATGTCCATCTTCAAGTATTTGATGGACTTGATCGTGCCATGTCTTTCTCGGTTTTCCTTGTTTTCTGCATCCATCAACATTTGCATCGTAGATCCTTTTAGTCGTTCTTTCGCTGTCCATTCGCTCTACATGTCCAAACCAACGCAGCACCCCTTTCTTAATTCTGTCAATAATGCATGTCTCAGCCTTACACACTTCACGGATCTCGACATTTGTGCACCTATCATACATCGTTTTACCACACATTCGCCTGAGGGATCGCATTTCGACAGCATTCAATTCATTCATTCAATTTAACAACCTCTTATTTAAAAAAAAGGCGTTTTTATAATTGTAATAATTTAAAATATCTAACCATAAAAATCATTGGTATAAATCTGTTCTGGTATGGACTCGAACACGGCCCTCTGCACGGCAAACAGACACCCTGTAAGATTAGCTATTCCAGGTATCCGTCAAGCGGTCGATAACTAGCGAGAAAAATAAATAAATGGTTTTAAATCGATGTCAAAAAATATGGTAAGCTGTGGATTATCGCTTATATGGACGATTCACCCCTGCCATACACTAGTCTGCCCATGTTTAAACATTTATATTTCAGCGATTCACCATCATAATTTATGCTTCAATCACCTGATAAGCCACAAAACAAAAACTTGAACCCAGCTTTTAATTCGCAATTGAACGTAGTTATGCAGAAAGCAGCCAGCCATATAAAAATGAAACTGAGATAATAGCAGTTTTGTGAAATGAGTGAATTATAAAATCTTAACAACAGTTGGAATGTTTTTGACTTTCTCAAATGATAAACAATGAATACATAAGTTTTTTTAAATATTACAAACAAAAATCTAATTATGTATTTGACCAGTTTTAATGATTTAAAAAAAACCATAAGATTTTTCTAGAGATGTGGGTGTTTTCTGCAAATTAAAAAATGCTTTTTTGTGATCGACACCATTTTCAGAAGGTGATTAATACAGTTTTTTGTACCAAAGCGGTCTGGCTGTTTTTAGCAGAACATAGAATTGACCTTCCTGCACCCAATAACATGAATATCTCATTTTTTCAAAATTGTGGACTGGCTGCTTTCTGCATAACTACGTTCAATTCTAGTACACCGATTGCAGCGTTTATTGATCATCAATGATTTGAATATGTCCAAATGCTTGCAGACTGGCTGGATTTCTTCCATAGGAAATTATTGTGATTAAAATTTGTTGCAACAGAAAATGAAAATATTTTTGAGAAGGGAAAATGGAAGTTTAGCCATTTACAGGGCTTATGGCCTGCCATTGGCTGGTTAAAGTAGCCACTTTACTTACCGTTACATAAACCATAAAATTATTTTCAGGCGTTGCCTAGTAAGTGAATTGGTTCAGCCGGATGAATGTCAGCCACACGATAAAAGTTTCAGCTCCTTTATTTCACAAAAGTCTACAGATGGAAGAGTTGAGGAAATGTAAATGTCCAAAGAAAAACAAAATGGTGAATGTTACACAGTCCGTAAAATGGCTTCTTAAACCAGCAAATGACAGGTTATAAGCCCTGTAAATACCTAGACTTTTATATTTCCCTCTCTGTTGCAACAAATTTATTAATCGTGTTTGTTAGGCTTCAGGTGCTAGAAATTTTAACATATTCGTATCACAACGATTAAAGATATACCGGTATCTGTTCTGTTTAACTAGCTAAAAATTTACCTATCCTCCCCCTCCCATCACTTGTAACTTTTACATCAGAGTCAGGTGATTTGTAGTCGAAAGATAGTTGTTCATTGTTCGTTGTTTGTTGTTTTAGGATATGTGCAACAGGCAAGGAAAATACACGTGTACTTTCTTACCCAGTTTTCCGTAGAACAAACTTTACATGTTGAGCTAAAATAACAGCAGCACAAGTCAAAGTTTCCATAATAAAATGAGAAACATTATTAATACCCAATTTTTTGAAATAGTGCACAAAAGTGAATAAATCAATATATATGTAAATATTGTTTAAAACTATATATATCTTCTCTTCAAGACCGTCGAACTAAATCCGACCTTCTAGTCCTATTTTTTTATTTTCTTTTATGAAATATTTGCGTTCTTATGATTTACCTAAATATTTAATTTTGAGGGCCATTTTTAACGAGTTTTAAATTATTCACTATTAGAAAATGGGAATCGAGTTGGGGTAGAGTAGGATTCGAACCACGGACCTTTGGTCCGTGAGTCCGAGACACTAGCCACAGGACCACAACCCGATTCAAAATTCAATTAAAAATTCTCAACTTACTCTTTGATGCGCCTGAACTACTGAACTCAATAAAATTTAATACCCCAATTAGGAACCTCAGATAAAACTTACTCTTTCATACGAATAACCATCGAACCAACTATGGTTTTTATTCCCCTATGCCCGGAATTATTAGGTCTGCCAACAAACATACCAGTCTTGATTTCTTTGATAACAGCTTACCCACCACATACCGCACACCGCATCTGCGGATCTAAGTCTCCTTGGCGGTGCCCACATACACGGAAAATTTCCTCGTTGTCAAACGAGAAAAGCTGCCCGAAGGAGCTCTCTGAAAGCTGGTAGCCTTAGCATCTTTGTGCTGAAAGAAAGTAATCCAGAAGTACAGATTATGTAATTCGTTGGATTGAGAAGAGAGGGAAGTGAATTCTTCACTGGCTGGGATTAAATTGATTGGACATGATCAATTCGCCGAAATGATTACAAAACTTTTTAACAACCTTGAAATTCTTTTTAGAAGCCACCAGATCTGTATATCCAACAGGACCTATAACAGGGCCACGGATAGTAGCGAGAAGCTCAACTCGGTAATCATAGAGAAGGGGAAAGGAACAAGACCACAGGATGTGTTCAGAAGATTGGTTAGGATAGGATATCCACAGCAGCACAAAGGGGAGTCAACAATATTAAAAACAAATAATTTTTGATTATTTCTTTGATAACAAGTTGTCTTCTTTCAAACGATCACTGAATAGAATTCAATTATAAACACCTCTCTCCCGCTTCCACTTCCACCAAGTCTTCTATATAGCATTGTGTCTTTTGTCCTTTATAATCATTTTTTTGCCTAAATATGTCCTTAAATATGCCCGTAAATAAATAATAAATCAATTAAAATATGATTAATCATAGATCCAAATAAAGAAATTATAAAAATAACAAATGGAAACCCTTAAAACATTGACATTGATTCTAAATCAAATTAAATTAAATATTACATAATATCACTTTTGTATAGCAACCTCGAGGTATTATATTACAAAAATGGCGCTACAAAAGTCATCCATAATAATGTTAATATTTGAACCAGGATATAGTCCCGTGGTTAGTGCCTCAGACTCACGGATCAAAGATCTGTGGTTTAAACCACACTCTACCACAAATCAATTCCAGATTCTAATAGTGAGTTTTGTACAACTCTTTGAAAATGTTCACCAAAATTTATATGTTTGTCTAAATCATAGGAACTCAAATTATTATTAATTTTTAAAAAAAGATAATAACCGGTAAACTATTCCTAGGGAAACACCTTGTTTTTGTTATGAAATTTTAAAAAACAATTAAACCGGATTGTAGTCCTTTAGTAGGGTTCAAAGATCTGGGGTTCAAATTCCACTCTGCCATAACTCTGAAAATTGTGATATTTGTCCTATACCATGTCTGGGCGAATGAAATCTGTAAAACAGAAACCAGAACCATGGACAAGTCTTTTTGTTTTCGGCTCAATGGCTATTCTCCGGTAAAATACCTGAAAACAATATCGAGGAAGACAAGTTCGCCGGTTCACCTACAACGCTTAATCAGTTTTGATTACTGGCGGAGTGAATGTGAAAAATTAGTGATAAGGTGTTTTTGCATTGCAATATTTCATTGTTTCTGGACTGGCACCTGAAACCGAAGTCTAATAAGAAATACACTCAAATTGAAGTATTAATAGGGACTATTGAATAAATATTGACCAAATCTTGTCTGTCCAGCACTGTTTTGTAAGAAAAGTCACATGGTTGCTTGGTTTGCAAAAGGTTGTAGGATTTGATGCTTGAGGATAAGCATGGGAGTTTCTACCCAGTTGGAGGTTGACAGAAGAGAATGATGTTGTGGGTTGATGCGTATTTATTACATGCTGAAAAAATAGATTAATAAATAGAGTTATTTTGTAGGTGTTTTATGTTGAATTACTGAGCACTGAACTGAACTACATGATGAAACTCACTGTATTTATTTATTATATATACGGCCTAAGCCAATAACAACAGTTACACGAAGAAACATAAATGCAAGAAACTGAACAAAAAGAAGATAAAACTATTAAGCGAAGACAAACAAGGGCAAAACAATAATTGTATACAATATATTTATAAAAACAAAAGACCTAAGACTCCGAGCTAAACCATGCCAATCCAACTTCATCCCACACTGTTTAGTCGCGAAGAGATCTACGAAAAGCCGGACGATCTATCCCAAAGAATTCCAAGCCGTGTGATGAATTGACTAATTTACACATTCTGGAATCGGGGCATAAAAACCAAAGTTGATCTTGGAAGATTTTATAAAAAGCAGATTTCGACTTCTGGTGACACCGTTAGGAACATGAAAAGAAATTGATTGCAACAGAGATGGGACATCACTAAAAGCATTAAGTATTTTGAAAATGCATATAAGGTCCATCTCAGTTTTACGTCTCTCCAATGAAAACAGATTAAGAGATTGCTCTATTTCAAAATAAGAATAATTACCCCTTTGTAATCCGAGCAACCATGCCACTTTTCTTAGAAAACGGAGTTGGACAGACTCGATATGGTCAATATGAGTCCTGTAGAATGGAGACCAAATAGGAGAAGCGTATTCTAGATGGGGTCGAACTAGTGAGCAATAAAGAGTTTTGTATGAACTGTATATTTCAACTGAGGATGTTATCACTTATATAATGTCCAGTATTCGTTTAACTTCCTGGTGAGAATTTGATGTCGTATTAATTTCCCGTGTTTTTCAGTGATTTTATATCCAGTCGTATCGGGAGTTTGTTAATATTTAATTTAATGTTTTGATAATCAATTGTTTTAATACAGGAAATGTATTATTCGACTTCTGCATTATTCTCAGTACGATAGTAGCTGCTGACACTGATAATTGATTTTCAGATGACTCCTACGGGGGTATTCATTACTATGTTGAAATAGACCAATCTCTTAACTGTCTTCATTTGAGGAAAGTGTTGTAATTGGCTTAGGCTGTAAATATAATAAATAAATAAAGTGCCTTATGGGAAATGATGGTGGTGTCACAGAAAGTGTGTTTGTTAATTCTGTTTTCAATTGACAACTTAGTGCTCATTTTACTTACGGTTTCATATAACGTACCCGCTACAAGTTTGTTAGCCTAATACGGCCCCCGATAAAGTTCCCGTCGCGGTGTGCGGCGGGCGCTCTTGTCCCACGCTCCGGTAACGCGGAACGCGAGGAAAGTTGACTTATCGCGTTTGTTCTCTCTTCTTGGCTTTCGGAGATCTACAAGTGGGAAAACTTTTCTGACTTGTTGATTTATTACTTAAACATCTCCATTCTGCTCGAGCGCTTTAACTAACAGGTAAGATTTCGCATTCTTGGTTGGAGAAATGCGAAAAATAGGTACGTTAGTTACATGTACATCACAAATATACATTACATTTTACTTATTTATTTATTTTAATCTTAAGTACAAAAGATGTTGAAAGAAGAGCGAATGCGGCAAAAGAATGAACGGAGCACTAAACATGGTAATTTCTAATAAAAATATGTCAATCAAAGCTAAACTGGCAGTGCACAACGGAGTTTTAGTCCCAACACTTATGTATGGAAGTGAAACATGGAACTGGCAGAGGAAGGATGAAAGCCGAGACGAATGTGTGGGAAATCAATGTATGACAGGTTGCGAATGATGAAATCAGGCGAGAGTGTAAATCTGAGTCAAGTATAATTGATAAGATTAAGAAAGGGTCTCTGAGATGGTTTGGTCACGTAGAACGAATGGACGACGAAAAAATGGTAAAATAAGTATATATGGCGAAAATGAACGGCAACTTGAGACGAGGACGACCAAGGAAGACGTGGCATGATCAGGTAAACCAAAATCTTAAGTCTGGTCATGTCAAAAGCAGACAGAACCGAAGGGCATGTATGACAAGATGTATGAATGTGGAAGAAGCTAGGAATGTATGCCAGGATAGACGTGTGTGGGGGTCCATTCTCTCTGCCCACCCCCTCTGGGAAATGGCGTGATCGTAGTAGTAGTAGTAAGTACAAATAATAAGTACTTTAGCCGACCTAAGGTCATAAGCCCTGTAAATGCTTAGACTTCCACATTGCCTTCTTAAAAATGTTTTCCCTCTCTATTGCGACAGATTTAAAATCACTTGATGCATTTATGGAGGAAGATAAAACGTGTGTTTTTAGTGGGTGACTCACAAATGCTGATATTCAAGTCATCTAGATGTTTACATTTGAGAATATATTATGTACGTAAAAAAAAAAATATACAAAGAGAAATTTAAAAACATTTAAAACAGTCAAAAACATTTTCATTCCATGTTCACTCCCTAGTTGGTGCAAATGGTGTCCACAAAGAGCCTCCGTGCATCTTAACTGACTGCCAGCTCCTCCCAAGCCAGGTTCGCGTCCCGTAATTCTGATATAAACTGCCGATGAACAGTCGTCAGCGGGAACCTGATGCCCTGTAAAGTTAAGGCTCTCAACCTACATAAAATGGCTGATTTTATTATGTGAATGAAGTGAGGATAAGGAGTTTGCGTTTGGTTGACCAATTAAGCTCATTTTATCTTTCGTAAGTTATTTTATCTATTCGGTTATTCGCTACTTGATTACCGCTTTATCTGATAATAACGATAACAGCACAATAACCGTTTTTATCAACCTCCACGCTTGTTGAACAATCAATATTATATTAGGTACATGCATACACATGCAACATGTACTTGTTTCCTGATTTTTCAAGAGAAAATACCGTGGGTTTACTGGCAAAAAACTTGAACTCTCAAATCCCTGTTTTGAGAATTCAAGCATTTAAATTTGGTTCCAATTGAACTCTTTTTTATATTATTTAAATATAGTGAGAAGTTAAGTGCTAATTTAAAAACATTTTTCCGTTTTTTAATTGCATATTAAGTAAATATTGAGTTCGTTAAAGCTTTCAGCATGAATAAAATACCATATACTAAACCTGAAATTTATTTTAAAAACTACAGATATATGAAATTTAGTATGACTTAGTGTATTTTGCCAGTTTGTAGAGCGTTAAAAACTTTACAAAACTGCATAATTTAGTAGATTCCGCATATTTTCGAGTTCACGTTTTTTGCCATTATACCCCAGATATTTTGAAGATGTTTTTTAAATTGACTTAAATTTATTGCCTTATATTTCACTTAAAAATTCTTCTCATCGTTTCTTTGAATCCCTTAAAATGTGTTTGTGTATATTTATGTTTTTCCTTTTTTTTTTAAATGTTATTACTATTTTATTTTATTTTTACGTCTCAGCATGTTTTTCATTCTTCATTTAAATTCTTAACTTTTAATTACTCTTACAAATTTTCTTGATTTGAAATATTATTTCCATTTGTAAATTATTTTTAGAAAATTATATTTAACTGAACTGGATTTTTATAATTGTATTTATGTGGAAAACTGATTTGGCTTTATTTTATGTTTTTTTTATAATGTTGTGTGAGAAAAAAAATAAAAGCTCTTGACGTCACTGTAACCAGTGAAGATCCATTATGACGGATCCCCGTGAATAGTTCTAGCCAGGTCTTAAATAACTTGACTACTGTTCTTACTTTATTAAATCTCCCCCTCCAAGCCCAAACCCGTAAAGTCCCGGGCCATTGGGTAGGGGACGAGCTGCTAAAACTCCTCAGGTTTAACCAGTGGTCTCCCGAGGATGCAGCTTTTTAATAAAATCGTGATTGACAACCTACGCTTTAGGCACTTTTTCCACCTGCAGGGATATTATGTAACACAAGAATTCGTTGAACTAGTCGGTCACGATGAAACGTAAACATTGGGAAAAATTAAAAGTAAATGTGAATAAGAAAATAATACATGAAAAAAATTAAACGCATAAATATAACCTGTTAGTAATTTTTTTTTGCAGGTTAGGTTCTATCACGATTTTACAAATTCCTATACTAAGTATTTTTTCAATAAGCTAATTCTAAATTGTTATTACCGCGAACGCAATATTATAGACAATAAACCTATTGTATGATATCAACTGAATGGGAATTCATTCAGGATTATTCTAATCCCTAGAATAGCCATTACACAGTTTCAATAGGAAACTAATGGAAGCCAGAGTATTGTGCAAGGAGAAGTTATGGGAAGAGTAAGTTGCGTTGATTGTAACGTGATGTAACATGATTACGAGAGTTTAATTTTTTTTTTAAAAGATTATTGAAAAAGTTTATTCACAAAGCTGTGAAATTTTTTTATGCATTATTAACACAGCACAAAATTTACGATTTTATTTTTCCCACAGTAAATCAAACAATTATATCAGGGTTGTGTTTTCTATGGTTAGAAATCTTTTCTATGGTGTCTATTTTTGTCCGCTAGGTTGCAATCCGTAATGCCACCTAAAATGGCATTCACATTTTGACAGTTCAACTCTCGTTAAAGCACCTGGGCCCCGATTACAATGGGAAGTAACATTTCTCTTTAATTTTATCTACAAAGTAAAATTAGGTTTTCTTAATAAAAAAAAGAACATGCTTATATGTTTTTCTTCTAAACATGTTCAATTATAGGTTAATGACGAAGATACTTTTAATGTTCATGCAAATATACTCATTAACGTACACAAATGAAGATTTTTCTTAATAGATATTCGAAGATAGCTCTGTCAACTTCCCATTGTAATCGGGGCCCTGATTCATTTCGCTTTTATTTGCATTATTTATGGTCAAATGCCAACTAGTTCATGACCTAATATGTTTAAATGTATGTATGTTATATGAATGTTTTCATTTGAACTAATATTTTTCATTTAATTAAATGAATTTAAGTTTATATTTGCAACTAATATGTATTTTCCATCTAACAAAAAACAATCACATGAAACCTAATTTATGTTCAAACTGACATAGCAAAAACTTTTAAACTACAACAAAAAAAACAAACGATATTTTTTTAATATTTCTCTTATATCAAATATTTTTTACAACTGCACGATTTTATTTAAGTTTAAATAGGGTTCTTTTTTATAAACATACTTTTTTTGACAAAATGATACTTTAATTTACTTAGTTTAATAGACCAATAACTTTACCGTATTAGTCTAATAAACTAAATAGATTAATGAAAATGTGTCTATTTGTATCCAAATTTAAAGTGTCTTCATCGATATTATATAATTGAATTTGTTTAAAAAAAACACTCAAGACACATTTCCGTACACTTTTTTAACTTATCACTGTAATTGGAGCCTAGACAAGCTTATTTTCTGTCAATATTCATTATATAACATTTTTACCTATATTATTAAGTATGAACAATAATTAAATTGTTGATAACAATGGATTCAATATCTTACACATTTGCCATAGTGGAATAAAATGAGATAATTACGAAAAAAATAGAAATTCAAAAAGCACTCAATATTAATCTTCTCAAAAGTTCATCACTTAAAATACATTAAAAAATATATTTATGCTTTAATACCTATTCCCTATTACCTACTTCGTATTATATTTCTGGCCTAGACGTAAAATCTTGAACACAATAATATAAACTCAGTGTTTTTTAACGAAGATTTAAACCATTAAATGTTCGATAGTTCATTTTTAAACCATGATAAAGGAATAGTCGTGTTTTGAAATTAGTTGGTAAGTTAATGTTATTTATACAAATTAAAAAGAGAGTTGAAATATTTAAAATAGGAAAAAAAAAGTTAGTGTTTTCATTATTTATTTTAACCTAAGTTACATCTATCTTTTTTTTTTTTACAAAAATAGTAGATAAGGGTAAAAACTACCCAGGGTGCTGTAATATTCTTACGGCAAATGTCTTTTCTATTTTTTTTAAATATAAAATTCCTATATAGGTTAAATAAAGGCTTTGATGTTTGTGGAAATGTCCAATGCAAGGTAAAGGAAGTACCTAAATCTAAATGAAATCTCTTTGTACTTTTGTTCCCCGTGTTGCTGTTTTCGTTGTCCACTGCTTGGGGTGGTACGCTACCCCCATAACCCCACCGTGAGTAATCAGTGAATGTTTACCTGTTTCTATGTACAAAGTGTCCCAATTTCTATCGGAAACCAGTAAAGGGCGTGTGCAGTAGCTTTATACATGTTTTAATAAACTTAAAACTCTGAGAACGTTTTACAAAGTGACTAATATACTCGTGTATGTACAAATATACACACCTGTATATCATAAACTAGAACACATACAAAAAATATTTTGTACCTCGTGTTCTGATAAAGCATATGAAATTTATTTAAATTCAATTTGCTTTTTTATTTATACGCCCTATTGGCTTATACATTTATAAGCAATACATTTAGGTTCACCAGCATAACAAGTATATAAATTAACATTTAACAAAATGTTCTTCATGCCTGTTGTAATATAATAGTATATACAGCCTGTAACTGGGGGGATTGATCATCGGTGGCAGAGCGATGGGGGATATCAATGCCTATCAATTTTACCACTATGTATGTTTAACGATATTCAGTCGTTTAAAAGTTATTCAGGTTTTTAAGAATTTTTAGTAAAAATCCGATTTAAGGCTGGATTTTCCAAGTGAAGAGAATCTATTTAGTCTACGATAGTTTTTTTTTTTTTTACAAGTAGCTCAATAGTTGTCTCTTTTTTATCTAACAATACAGTTTTGAGTCGTCATTTAATTTGATTCAAATAAAAAATATTTTTTTTCAAAAAATATGCAAACTTAATTTTTCAACTAACTTTTAACCAAAGGCTATAAAAAAAATTCGTTAGTAAAAAATTCTTTAACAGTGAGAAAGTTTATTTCTATGGGAAATTGGAAACGAAAAATGTTTTTTATACACCCAGTAAAAATTAGAACATTTTATTGTACAGAATATTTTTTCGAAAACGGACGAATTTTTTTTTTTAAACCACTGAACATCCTCATTAAATCAGAACGTCATGTTATTAGCTGTTTTGTATTTATCTAGGGACACTCTGTATGGAACCATATGAAAACCATTTATATATCATTATATATCAACGTTGTTTTAAGGGTTGTGGTTAGCTAATTTTTCTCAACCAGTTAACCCTTTGAAAGCCTTCAGTGTGTTTGATCTAATTATTACACCAAGATGTAACAACCACATAATTTGTACACAGAATGTTAGGAAGGGTTCAATAATAAAACCATAAATATAATTTCGTCCATGCCTCTGGAGTATTAAACGGTGTGATTTATTTATACACTTTATTTAAATATAAAATCACCAACATAATAGAAAGTCGGGTATATTACATTTAGGCGTTTTTTTCCTAATGACCCAAACCGTTTTATTATTATTTTCACACGTTTTCTAAAAGATTTAGAAATGGAGTGAAAATCAAAAATGTGTACAATACTTTAAAGAAAGGAGAGGGGTAAGTATGAGAAGGAAAAGAAAATAATCAAATATTAAAGTAGTGTTATTTCAAGCGCGTCATTGCACAAATCACAAATCTCAATACGTCAAACTGAAAAAAAAGACTTCGAGTAACTCTGTTTAAATCACGTCTGAAGAAACATCTCCTTTCTCTTCCTTAATCTCTCCTCCTTTCCTTCTTCTCCTTTTTCCTTTTTCTCATTGAGTAAAAGCTTTGATTTATGGTAATTTATAAACAAATACGTTTATTTCTATTTTTATATATCTTAAGCTTTTTAATCTTTTTTTCTAATGAATATGTTCTGTTACTTAAATTATAAAAATAAAACTTTTATTTTATTGGTTGGTTGGAAGAAATTGCCATTTGGCAATAAGCCCGCCAACGTACAAATAACATTATGTACAAAAAGTTAAATAAATATTTTAAAAAACAAAAAAAATATTTTGACCTTCGCATTTTTTGACCACCAATCAATATAAAACAATATACTGTAAAATATACTTTAAATAACTTCAATTATGTTTTTTCAATTTGAAATTGTTTATTTATTTACTATTTTTTATTTGTTGCGCATTTGTGTTTTTGTATTTTTTATTATTTTGTTCAGTTGCCAAACACAGGAGCCTGACTCTTTTTTGACAAGCTTGACTTCAATTGTACTTTTTTATGTTTTTATGTTATGTAAAGGGTAAAAAAAGTATATAAAAAAAAACCATAAAAATTATTTTTTAATTTTTGTGTTGTTTTTTTAAAGTTTATTAAGAAAAGTATATGGAAAATATAACACCGAAATATTTTTAAAAATAAAAATAAATTTAATACATTTGTTTATTAACATATTACAACAGAGATGAAGAACACTTCAGATAAGGTAATATAGAAGTCTAGTTCTACAGGGCTGATGACCTGTCATTGGCTGGTTTAATCACCTTACGCGTTGTGTAACATTCATATTTGAACATCTGTATTTCTTAGATTTTTTCATATGTTGATGTGTGTGAAGTAAAAGAGCTGAAACCTTTATTTATGCGGGTGAGATTTATCTCACTAGGCAACGCCTGAATTATTATAGACCAGGTGTCTTAATTTTTGTAGACAAGGACTGGATTCAACTCCCTGAGGAGCTGTAAATATTTACATTCGTTACTATTTGTATGTTAATATTAACAGTTATACAATACTTAAACTGATTAGAAATATCATTATATCAACTCATTAGTTAACCTAAAACACTTTTTAAATGATCCTTAAGACAAAAATATATTTGTAAAATTTACTTTCAGTTCTCTAACCGTTCCCCTATTTTTGTATAAATACATTGAATTTCTTAATAAAGATACCAGTCTCGAAGATGTCGCAAAAGCGATGAAACCGGTCACTGGATATTCTAAATTTGTGGATTGAAGTATCACCCGTCTTTTATTTTCTACAATAAATTTAATCATTGAAATTGCAGATCAATACAAATAACTGAATGCTATCACATTAAAAATTCGTTGTTTGGATACTATTCAGTTTATAAAATTTCATATTCCTGTCAAAGTTTTCATACTTATGTCTCCGAGATGTTTATTGCGAGATTTATCGTAATTTAATCACGTATACTTGCAATTTATTTCTACAGAATTTGAGGGATATTCGACTTAAGGGCGAACGTTCATAACTCCATCTCCTCCGTCATGTTTCACGTTGCTAATGATCACTAATATGTGTAATCTTGAAGAGAAATGAGAGATATAGTATCGTTTAATAATTCCTAGAAGCAGAAGTATCGCACCGGAGTGTGTTATATGTACGTGTACATAAATACCGTTATATCTTATATAATATTATATCAATGTTTATTGTGAATTTGACAAGGTTGTAAATTAAGAAAGGAATAACGTTACGTTATGGGAACATGGAGTGCTATCAATCATTGTTTTGATTACTAGTATATATATATCTAGATATACGAGAATTAAATAACAATTTCATTGAAAATATCATACTTCCCGGTAAGTTTAAGCCTCTAACTACGGGATCCATGTATTTTGTATATTAAAGTCAATCTCAACTAATTTAAAGCATAAACTCATTTATTCACCATCTTAAATTTAGAACACCACCTGACATTAAATTAGCTTAAGTTTATAGTCAAAACCTTAATTACAGGTGAAATACATTTTATGTACCATACAAAACTATAACTAGTATACGTAAAGTATACATTCAAATTCTATCACTTATTTACAATATTTTTAATAATCCCACCTCACCTGTTTATCTCTTCAAACCTCTATCACAACATGGACTATCTTTTCGTCCTTGTAAAGAGAGAACTCTTTGATTACCCATTCTAATTTTAATTTCTTCATTTTCTCTTTCACAGTAGTAGCTGCTCAATTGTAGAATAATGTATCCACCAATGTAACAGCCCCTTCTTTATTTGCAATTGATTCAAGATTAAAAATTCACTTTCTAAATATGTGAGTTTTTCCTTTCTCTAACTTCTTTCTTTCTCATCTCCTCTTATCTCTTCATTGTAGAGTTTAGATTTTTATTTTGTTTTTGTTTAAAAATTTTATATAAAATTAAAGGAATAAAATTATTATTTTTAAACAGAAAACCTTCATATAAATCAGCATTAAATTTGAATTGGGTTGTGGATCCGTGGCTAGTGTTGCGGATACACGGATCAGAGTTCCGAGGTTCAAATTAATTTTGTAAAAGATGAAAACATTAAATTTGACAAAAACTAAAAATTTTTTAATTTTAAACGAGAAAAGAATAATCGTGAACATTTACGTTTTCCATGGAGATCGGTAATAAATAAAAATATAAAATTCACAATCTGAGTCATCCACGCACACCTATATGAACGTATTCACACATGCATGCGTATGTGTGCGTATGTGCGTACATACACATACATTTCTTATTCTCTAAAAGTGAATGGTTTGGTCGGTAGGAAGAAATTGCCTTAAGACTTATATTTGTAGGGTTTATAGTCGATAATCGATGATACACCTTATGATCAAACATAGAAGGAAATTTGGCAAAAAAGCAAAATTTTATTTTTCCATAAATTTCTTTATTACTCCTGTGATAATACTTGCCATTTGCAAGGGAACATTGATGCAAACGCTTAATCCAATTTTCCGTGCACTTTTCATAGGCCTGCAAAAGTATGGTTTATAGCTCTCGCAGCGGATTGTCTTTTATGACATCAATCGTCTCAAAGCGCGTTCCTCTTAGCAATAATTTTAGTCTTGGGATAAAAAAAAGTCAGACTGGGTCTGGTCTGAAGAATACGGTGCTTGGTTAATGACATTAGTTAAATTTTGTGCAAAAAACTCCAAAACAATCACTCTGTATGAGATGGCGTATTACCACGATATAAAATCCGTACAGTAATTCGACGCTGCTTTTTGAGAAAATTCAGTGTTTTTAGAACGAGGTGGACAGCGACGCATTTTATGTGCAAAACATCGGTCAAAATATGATCTGACAATCCATATAGGATGCTCAATAATGCAGTAAGCTCTTGGATTGGTACACATTGATTTTTCAACACGATTTGTTTTGCCAATTTGATGTTTTATTCAATTACTGGTGTTGTTGGACTTCCAGTGTGTTTATCATCATCTGAGCATTTACGAACGTTTTTGAGCCTCTTATACCATTTGTATGCCAAAGTTTTTGAGATACACAATTGTTCAAAAGCTTTACTATTTTCAATGTTTTAGCACATAAAATTTCATTAGCAACACAAAATTTGAGGCATGTTCGTTGTTTAAATTTTTTATCTAGTGTAAAAATCACCACACGACAAATTTTTGACTCACTTAAACAGACGCTGACAGAATATTAAAAATTTGTTCGCCATCAAACTTTGACAGGTTGTCTGAAACAGTACTATCAACGTGACTCCAAAAAAATACCGAATAGTTTAGAGCAGGTATTTCAAATTAGAAATTGCCGTTTATTTTCGATCATATGGTACACGTGCTAAAACGTTTCACTTGAAATAATGTGATGACCGAAGAAAACAATGTCATTATTTTCTATTAAATTCAATACAACATTATAATGCAACTCTAATTAGCATTACACATACATCGGGAGCATCGTTGTGCAGTACATTCACATCGTCCCTTACCACGAAGAAATGAACTTAAAAGAAACGTGGTATATAAAGAGATCACAGGACTCAACGCCAGTCAATCAGATCAACGAGTTCAGTTCAGTCAGTCAGACTAGCTTGACGTAATCACACAGTTTCAGCATGTAGTTCAAGTGCAGTCTCTTCAACCCATCATCGCCACTACTCTCGCGCTATACGACCAAGTGCTGTATCTTATTCACCATGTAATAAATACGCATTAAACAGCAACCTCGTGTCTTCTCTGTCAATTTTTAACTGGGGTAGGAACTCCAACCCTCAACTACCGAAATCCTACATATGCATACCAATTCAGTTGAGTTAAAAAAAATTGGCGTTTTTTATAAGTAAAGCATAGTATTATTATTATCTGTTTGCAAAACAGAGAAGAAGGTAAAAAATAAACAAATAAACAAAATAAAAACAAAAGCAAACATATAAGGCCCTGTTTATTCTCACTAGATTTTGTAAATACAAGTTCTGAGGTTGACAACATTTTCTTTTTTTAATATTTGAAATTTAAATAAATAAGTAAAGTTTATGTGAATGTGTTTTATCTTTTAGATGATAGTAAATATTTTTAAACCAACTACATAAAATATTCGATAATAGTTATTGAGAGGAATTTGAGATGAGAGGTACATGTCCTGTCGCTGGTTTCCAGATCAATAAAGCTGTCTCATGTATTCTGCTCGTTGAGAAATATCTCGGACGATGGTAATATCAGAAATGTGGATTTTGCATTTCATGGCAGTTATGAAATAGTGGGCTAAGGAGGATGAACGGCGTATATCATAAACATCGTAATAAATGTATAAAAGTTAATACTTAGGGTGATGCTTCAATATCGGGATTCGCAGCGCCAGATTAGGTTTTTTTACTAAATTTAGTATCAAAAGTAGTTTATTTTATTATTAATTTTTAATTGACTTTTACACAGGTATTTTACACAAATAACCCCGATTTCAGGTATACCTAAGAATAACTCAATGCCAGGCTGCAATTCTGAATGTTTTAATAGCGCGTATTTACGTACTTAATACGTGCTATACCGCTACATATATATATATACACATGTACATGTACATATACACACACGTACATACACCCATTCGCATACACATACATACATTTATAAAACATAGACAATTTATTTATAATACGGAACTTCACGATTGCCATCTGTACAAATATTTTTTAAAAATTATTCTTTGTTTTTATATAATTTTCGACATCCAGTAAAAATCTCCAATTCGCGGCATGCATCAACCTTTCTGACTCCCTTTTTTGCGCGTCAGTCCCTAGACTGGTACCTTAACGTAAGACCAATCTCCTTTCCTTCATGTAACAACATCGATTGAGGTATGCTGTGATTGGTGTACCAATCCAGTGCCCTATGCACCATTACGCGCGGAAAAGGAATGACGATGATGATGACCTCGATTTCCCAAAGAAATGTGTAATACTACAAGTACGTTTTAAAATATTTAAAAGCTAAGCTTAGTGAGTTTGGACGAAATATGAAAGCTTTTTTACCGAGCACCTTTAATCGTTGCTTTATTCAGGAAAAAATCACCATTCATTTTAAAATACATTGCATAGAAATTCGCTGATAATAGAATCGCTTTGATGATTAAAATCACAAACGAAGAATTTTCATGAAAATACTTTTATTTTAACTTACTATTTTTACGTAACCGACTCCGCAAACAAAGAACTCGCTTATCAAAAAAGTGAAAAAAAATCTTCGTTTATCTGCGAGTCTTTGTATTCAAAACTTCATTCCAGTTTCCCTTTAAACATGTCGCCGGTCGAAAAATAATTTATATTTACAACCGCGATTTTCCTATGTCATCGTAATTCACAATTCTTTCGTACAAAAGAAGTTTCGAAATAAAAGTTCGGGCTGAGTTCACTATTATTCTTCCCCGGGGAAAATAAAGTACACATATTACTTTTTGTGATAAACAGTTACCGTAAGCCACAAACTTATATTCGGAACTGTTGCAATTATCTTTTCTGATATCGTTTTTTTTTATAGAAGCGATGAACAAATTGGAGATTCAATTTATTTTTTTATAGTCATTTAAAATTTACTTAATAACCTGATTTATTGATGTGGGTTATTTGAATATTTACATATTTAACTTTTGGTACAGCTTACCCACCATTCAATAAAAAATTCTTAACTTACTCTTTGATGCGCCTGAACTACTGAACTCAATAAAATTAAATATCCCAATTAGAAACCTCAGACAAAACTTACTCTTTCATACCAATAACCGTAGAACTAACTATGGTTTTCATTCCCCTATACCCGGAATTCTTAGGTCTGCCAACAAACATACCAGTCTTGATTTCTTTGATAACAGCTTACCCACCACATACCGCACACCGCATCTGAGGACATAAGTCTCCTTGGCTTTACCCACATACACGGAAAATTTGCTCGTTGTCAAACAAAGAAAAGCTGCCCGAATGAGTTCTCTGAAATCTGGTAGCCTTAGCATCTTTGTGCTGAAAGAAAGTAATCTAGAAGTACATAATATGTACTTCATTGAATTGAGAAGAGAGGAAAGTGAATTCTTCACTGACTGGGATTAAATTGATTGGACATGATCAATTCGCCGAAATGATAACAAAACTTTTTAAAAGCCTTGAAATTATTTTTAGAAGCCACCAGATCTGTATATCTGGCAGGACCTATAACAGGGCCACGGATAGTAGCGAGAAGCTCCATTCGTTAATCATAGAGAAATGGAAAGGGACAAGACCACATGATGTGTTCAGAAGATTGGTTAGGATATCCGCAGCAGCACGAAGGGGAGTCAACAATATTAAAAACAAATAATTTTTGATTAAATTTACCATGACCTGATAAAAACTGCGTAGTCCAGTGGTCGGGGATAACCCAAGAAGATTCTTGGCGCTGACGGATTGAAGGAAAAAAAAGAAAGGTAACCCTCTCTGAAGGGGAATATTCCCATCGCGATTGCCAAGCATTAAGAAGAGAAATTAAAGTCATTTTTTTATATATTCGATTGAGACATTCCTTCGGTTGGGAGTAAATGGACGCCACCAATAACAGAGGAACGCCTTTTTGGTACAAATATATTTGTATATTGGCAGGTTAAGTATCATTTTTTTTTTCAAACAACCAATAAAATAAAAGATGTGAGTGATTTTAATTCCAAAACGTATGCAAGAAAAAATAAATGAAAATGTAAAATGTGCTATGCTAATATTTGCTATCTTGACGCCAACACGGACCTTAGAGATTGTCTGAAGCGTTTGCAGAATCAATGCATCCGCTTTATTTTCAATCTCAAAAAGTATGAACATGAAACACCATTTTGCTCCAAACTCAAGTAGCTTCATCAGCGCATAACTTTCAATCTTTCTCGCTTCTTTATAATATTCTTCGCAATCCTTGCGCTCCAAAATATCGTGCTGAGAATTTCATTTACCTTTCTGATCATGGTCTTTTGCTTCGCTTTTCTCAGGAGAGAACACTTTCAATTCTTTGACAAAGAACATAATTTTTTAGCTATTTCTTTACCGTCAAGGCTGCCAGACTTTGGAATGAGCTACCTCTTACAAGAAACGCCTGAAACATTATTAAATATCCCCTGAATCCTAAACTCCTTGAGTTTTTACGGCTTTTTATTTCTCAAATATTTTTTTTTATCCCCTTTTCTTTCCTTGGTTCCTCTTCTCTCTTCTTCCAAACTCATTATCTGATTCCACATTCCTCATTATTTAAAACATATGTATAACGTAATGTTCTTTTAAATACAAAATTATTAATGTTAATATGTGCAAGCTCCCAATTAAAAAACCGCTTCTTCTCTTAGTGCCCTGTCAGGTATCCCCAACGTTGGCAATCACTCTGGCAAAAGTCTCCTTGTCCTGTGCTGCCCGGAAAATCTGCTCCACAGTCCTGAAGCCAGTCCAGTCTCGTTTATTTTGCAGCCAGCACATCTGTCTTCTTCCAGCCCCTCTGTGACCTTCAATCTTGCCTTTCAAAATTAAATGAAGCAAGTGATACTTTTCTTCTCGCATTATATGCCCGAGATATGAAATTTTACGAACTTTTATGGTGGTTAAGAGTTCTCTGTTCGTTCTAGCTCGATTTAAAACTTCGGAGTTTGTTATCAGGTCTGTCCAAGATATCGTAAGCATTCTGCGATGCAACCACATCTCAAAAGCCTATAGCATATTCATAGTGTTCACTTTCAGAGTCCAAGTTTCACAGCCATACAACAATACAGACCACACATAACATTTTAACAATCTTTGCCTTATTTTCAAGTTGAGATTAGCATATTAGAAGAGGGATTTCATTTTATTAGTAAAACCGCTGTTTTTTAAAATGAATTAAGTTTTTTTATTTTTTAAGTATTTACGTCATGATAAATCTTTAATTCTGGAAAAGAAAATTAAATGGAGAAAAATCCGCAAATCAGGGTGGTGGTTATCAAATATTTTCTCATTTTGTAGTTTTTTACTGAAACATTTCATTGTTCCTGAAGCATAGATCTATCACCTCACCTTTTCAAAACACATGATTAAGATACACCAAACTAATGTAATGCCTTATGCACCATCAGTTGTGGATCAGGATTGATGATGATAGCTTATATTTCATCATTTTTTTATAATTATTCTATTAATTTATCGATATATCAATATTCTGCTATTATGTATATTGGAAACATTTTTATGGCAGTGAAAATCACCTTAAAAGAAGGTTTTCTAAAGGGTATTTGATAATGGGAAAACTCTTACATACCTTTGTACGAAATATCATACAACATAGCTGTTAATCTTTTTCTGAGGATTACTGACAGATCGTTTTTACGTGGATCGGAAAATTCATAAACCTACATGTTTGAAAAGTAGATAATTCTCTATCGGGAAAAAGCCGTTACTTACTTATCTATTTATTTATCGATACAATTGGAACATAATAAAAACGTCCCAGCAAGAGTTATTATCATCATTTTTTTATCCGTACCTAATGGTGCATATGAAAACTGAATTGATACTCCAATGTCAGGGTATTTAGATCATATTTTTTTACTTTTTAAAGCTTTATTGAGTAAGCTCATAGAATTTAAAGAATTTATATAAACTTTTAATAACATTACAATTTTTATCTAAATTTCTCAAGAACATATGTATTTTAATTATTTTAAATACTTCAATGCTTTCTATTTCTTCTGGTAAATCATTGAACAGCTTCAATCCCTTGTACAAAGAGTTTTGAGATTCTGTTTTTCTCCTCATTGGTAATCCTATCTATTTTTTTATCGCTAGTCATTTTTGTTACATGAAAACCTCGGTACCAGTCAAGAAACAGGTAGAGTGATATTTTAAACTAATCGAACCTTAGACCTCAACCATGACAACTATTCTGCGAGGCGGACCTATTTCTACTCGATTTCCTCAAAAAAGAACGCAGTTATCGGAACTATGGAAACCAACAGACAAATTATTCATTCGCTTACTAGTACCTACATAATTGAACGCAGTTATGCAGAAAACAGACACGTCATAATTAATAAATGATAGAGATATAAGTGTTATCGTGAGCAGTAAGATCAATTCCCTCATGCCGCTTTTACACAAAAAACTTTAATAATAAAGTAATTCGTGTAAATTTATCAACATAAAAAATCACGAATAAAGTGCTTAAAATGTTAACTAAATGAATTCTCGCGAACATCGGGAGAGTACTTAATACTGCTTTTAAATCTACTCAAAATTTAAATGACATGAAGGAGTTAAAAGAAGGAAAAAATCCAATCAAACGGAAAACGATTACCGCAATCTACTTAAGAAATATATAAATATTTTCATTCGACCAGATCATGAAATACCAATTAGATTTTCGCTCAGCTTTCTTTCCCTTTTCTCTTTTAAATCAAATGAAATTACTATATTATAGCCGGTACATGTTATTTCAGCTACGACGATAAACTAATGGGTCGTTTTAAATTGTTTTCTTATGGATTTATTAAGGTTAAGAAAGCAATTATTTTTTAAGCGAAGAATGAATTGAACGCTAATTTAGCAACACATCTGTATAAGAGAGAGCACGAAGATAAAACTCATAGCAAGAAAGACATAGACGCTGTTCTGTGGCTGGTGTTGTATAAAACAGATTCAGTCTTTAGTCGGTTGATGACAGTGATGGGGGACGCATGCGCGTAATATGAGCGGTGTATTTATGATTTTTCATTTATTTTTCTATGACAAGACTAAATTAAATGTTTAATTGCATAAATTATGGAAAATAAATTATTAAATTGTATGGCTCCATGTTTTTTTTCAAATGCATGAACTTGAGAATATTCCGTCTTTTGCTAGTTGTTTTTTAATTTTTTAATTTTTATTTTTTATATGGGAGTTGCTTTATTATTTACCTTGCTTATACTATACAAGGTTTATATTTCAAAAAGTGGATTTTTTTGCAATTTAATATCTTAAAATTTATCTAAACTTTTAGGATCCGGAGGGCAATTTTTTTTTTTTTGAAATAACAAAAAAATAATAATTAACCAAATAAACATTATTTCTTTTAGTTTTCTCCTGTCTAGCTTCGAAAATATTGATATCAAATTACCACCTTTGTAAGGAAAAAAATACTTGATTTATTGGGTCCACGTATTATAAGTATTTAGTGAACATGATAAAAATAAAATAGAAATTTATTCATTAATTACGTAAACCTTGACGAAGGAGCTTGTTTAAAAAAAAATATGTGGTAAAAAACAAATTTGTTTATTTTATTTTATTAAACATTGTTTTCGTTGAATTTTGATAAGCTCCCTTCAAAGTTTATTCCAGTTAAATTTCCAACAGAAAAACATATATTTAGGTCTCTGGGACTGATGTTTATTTACATCCTTCCCACACTCCTTTATTTTAATGCCAGTTTATTGGAAGCCGTCAGAAATTCCGTGAATTCATTTGACAAAATTGATTACGGCACAATCAAAGAGATGATCGTTGTTCTGTATAATTTGTGTATTTGGGAGCAGTAAGAGAATAATCATTTTCAAACAATTTGATTGAAAATAAATATAATCTGTAACACATGAGTTCCTCTTGATTTGTACACAGTATAACATTATCAAAGAATTGATTAGGGAAATATCTGTTACTAAGTCAACAATTATTGTTACTCCACCAGTTTCTACAAAATATCGACCAATGAGAGCCGAAAATAATTTAAGTATGTCCACATGTTTGTAGACAGGTTGGATTTAGTTGCTTAGGAGTTATTTTATTTATTAATTTATGAATAAGTAATTAATTAATTAATTTATTTATTTATTTATTAATGAATTAATTAATTTATTTATTTATTTACTTATTTATTAATTTATTTACTTATTTATTTATTTATTTACTTATTTGTTTATTTATTTAATTTATTAATTAATTAATTTATTTATTTATTTTCTTATTTATTTATTTATTTATTTATTTATTTATTTATTTATTTATTTATTTATTTATTTATTTATTTATTTATTTATTTATTTATTTATTTATTTACTTATTTATTTATTTATCTATTTATTTATTTATTAATTAATTTATTAATTTATTTATTTATCTATTTATTTATTAATTAATTAATTCATTAATGTATTTTTTTTATTAATTTTTTTATTTATTAATTTATTTGTTTATTTATTTATTTATTTATTTATTAATTAATTAATTAATTAATTTATTTATTAATTAATGTTTTCATTTATTTATTTATTTAATTAATTATTTATTTAATTACACCTTGTATCACAAATACAATTTTACGTTCACTTATTTAGATCTAAATTTATTACAAAAGAGAGGGAAAACAATTTTTAAAAAGGAATATGGTTGTCCAGGCATTTACTAGGCTTTTGATTTTCCGTTAGTTGGTTTAAGTGGTCACTTTACACACTGTTTAATATTCACCGTAAAATTGTTTTCAGGCGTTGCCTAGTAGATGAATTGGTTCAGCCGGATAAATCTCAGCCACATGATAAAGGTTTCAGCTCTTTTAGTTTACAAAAGTCAACAGATGGAAGAGTTGAGGAAATTTGGATGTTTAAACATAGGCAGATTGGTGAATGTTACACAATATGTAAAGTGGCCACTTAAACTGGTCAATAAAAGGTCATAAGCCCTGTAAATCTCTTGAATTCCGTACATCCTTTTTAAAAATGTTTTCCCTGTCTGTTTGAATAAATTTCGAATAATATTGCCGTTCAAATTGGAGTCCTAGTACCAACCCGTACGTATGGAAGTTAAGTATAGGATAGGAAAAATAAGAACGATGTTAGGCTTAATGCCGTCGAAATGCAATCTATCACGCAAATGTGTGGTAAAACTATATACGATAGACATGCTTTCTATCATCTCTGCTGGCCCATGTAGGGAATCGGCAAGATGCTTTATTTATTTCCGGACTTATTAAGTCCATTTAATAATGCTCAATACGTTTCTTCTTTAATATATGTAGGTAAAATTTTAATTAAATTCAACTAAAAAAAATAAAGCTAGGACAAAAAAAATAAAACAATTACTACCTCAAGACAGCATCTGGTTGTGGTTTTTTTAAATGTAATAATTATACCATTTCTCTTCGTATGCATTATATTTATTTAAAGATTTACTTTTTTAAATCATAAATATGCTCCTAAAGTTTTGCGTAAATAATTTATTGTTACATAAGACAATTAGTTTATGTTTATTAACAATTAAATTATTCAGTGAAATAAATATAATTTTAAAAAGGTTATTAAAGCCGAATATAAATTTTTTTTTTTTTCATTCTATGTCTTTTATTTGCTCATAAAATTGGAAAACATTTTATGAAATTTTAGTTTTATCAAGTAAAAGAGGTTTTATTTTATGCAATTAAACTAACGTTTAAAAGTCTGGCTTTATTACGACTTTCGTACAGAAAATTATCCATTTTATTTTCTGGATGTTAAAAGCTTTCAGCATTGCTTCACTTTTCTTAAAAGGTAAAGTGATGTGCAGTCTCTCCCTGCGTTATTTGGAAGAACTTACAACGTTTCGTATCTTTCCAAAAGAATATAATGGAATATGGAAAGAAATGATTTAAAGAAAATATTTCATTTCCATCAATTTTCGCTTGAATAAATACACGAAGAATATTCTATAGACGTTTTCGCTGTTTATTATCAACATTTTGGAAGTGTATTTAAAAATCTTAAAAATAATCTAAAATATTTAAAAAAAACAAATAATTGCAAAACAAATTAAAATACACAAAAATGCTGTTATATTTTATTTAATTCCTGAAATCGTAAGTAGACAAATGTTATGTAAATGGCTATGAAAATAGAATTAATAATAGTCCAGAAACCGCATACGCGCATCAAACAGAAGGCAACTTAACTACTCTGAAGTAGTAGTTTTACGTTTTATTCATATTTATATTAATTGATATTTTTTTCCATTTCAAACTATAATTAATAATAAAAACAATGTGAACTCACTGGGGTTACCCGTACCGTATATTTTGATCAGGATTAATTATAGTCGCATTATTTTATTGCAACCGTTATCGTACCAACAATAATTGGTTGAAAAATATATTTTATTATTATCAAAAACATTTTTCACTTTGTGGTATGACATTTTACACTTATTTGTTTATAAATTTGTAAAGCCCTCTTAATTTTTTTAATTACACTTCGACCGGTTTCGAGATTACTACCTCCAGTACATTAATTCATTTTCTAATAATATAGCACAAATTTTACCTAGCAATATTAGACCAGCTTTTTATACTAATAATAACATAGGTAAAATATTAACAAATCGTAAAGATAAGGATAATAAATTAAATCGTTCGGGAATTTAAAAATTAAATTGTTTAAATTGCCCAAATTTCTATATTGGAAAAACTTCACGTAAATTTAAAGTTAGAATCAAAGAACATATGAGATGTCTGATTAATAATAATTTTTCAGAATTCGCAAATCATCTTATATCCGAAAACCATGAATTTAATCAAGAAACGTGTGTAGAAATTTTGCATGTCAATAAAAATGGTTTTCGTTTAGATAATTTAGAACGATTAGAAATTAGTTAAGCCATTAATCAAAAACTTCAAATAATAAATAATCAATTAAATTTAACTTCGAGTCCTCTTTTAAAACTATTCCCGTTATGATTTATTTTATCTTCTTTCTCTCTCTTTCTTTCAATTTTCTGTCTCTTTTATAGAATATTTTATTATATAAATAGCAACGCGTGTAATTATAAGTTAGTTAAATTCCTGACGATGAGGTAGTAACCTCGAAACCGGTCGAAGTGTAATTAAAAAAAATAAGTGGTTTCTACAAATTTATAAACAAATAAGTGAAAAATATATTGATTCACTAAAAAATAATTGTAGTTTTACATCCTTTCCACTCAAGTAAATATTTCAACTATTTGAACATGAAAGCTGGGTCCGCAAATCGATCACTAAAATGAAACGCTGATATAAAAAATCTTTGTAAATTCAAACACACAAAACAAAAAAATGAATAAAATACACAGGATTGATAAAAAAAAAAATACCAGCTTTTATTCATACCTATACTCAAAAACCAGGATATGATGCAGAGGTTTTGTGGCATTCTATATTATGTTATACACATATGAGGAAGTTTAGTGCTATGGAAAATAGGATATAATTTTTTTTCTTACACTCTGTGAAACTTGGAGCATGCGGCGAAGTTTCTCTAAAATGTACGAAAAAATATTAGAAATGACTTGAATAAAAAACTCTCTTAAAAGATATCACAAATTCTTCGAAATCAACCAACGATCCAGTTTTAGGGAAGCCAACTCATTAATCAGGATAACTCACATAAGAGAACTTATGACGTCGCGCGCGGAGTAATTAAAAAAATAACAAACTGAAGAAAAAAATCTCTTTGGCTTCGTTTGAAAAATAAATCATTTTAATTTACTCTAAAAAATATGCAAATAAAAAAAAACAACTGAACTTTCTCATTGAACATATATTTTGAGACTGTGTTTATCGTCGTTTTCGTTATAGTTAGCAGTTTTGCTTTATTATTATTAATATAATTATACTTCTATAATTTAAATAGTGCCATTTTTGTGAAAGGACGCCTTAAGGACGCAGTACAATAAATAAATATCCTAGCACGTATTGCAGCTACAGAGCTAAATTATTGGGATTTAAGTTCATCCTTTCCAATTATGATTTATTGAAATTATAACAGATAAATAATATAAATTATAAATCTGACCTTCTAGTCCTATTTAAAATTCTTAACTCACTTTTTCAGGCGCCTGGACTACTTAGCTCAATACAATTAAATAATCCAACAAGAAACCTCAGACAAAACTTACTCTTTCATACCGATAACCGTAGAAATAACTATGGTTTTTATTCCTCCGTTCCCAGAATTGTTAGGTCTCCAACAAACATACCAGTCTTAATTTCTTTGATAACAAGTTATCTTCTTTCAAACGATCACTGAATCAAATTCAATTAAAAACACCTCTCTCCCGCTTCCACTCTCACCAAGTCTACTTTATAGCATTGTGTCTTTCTACTTTCCTTTACAATAATTTCCTATGTATAAATATGTCCTTAAAAATGCCCATTTATCGTTTATATAAATAAATAAATAGGAGCTAGATTATAGCACGTCTTGCAGCTTAAGAACGCATGGACGTTAAGCAATGGTATAAAAAGACAGACAAGGAGGCTGTCTGTCTCCGGCGCTTTTTAATATATATACTGATGATCTTACCGTGCTCCTTAATTCAACCAAAATTGGATGTTATGTTAACGGCGTCTGCGCTAGCAATATTAGTTTTGCAGATGATATGGTATTATTGACTCCATCTATTAATATTATGATTAATATTATGCTCAATATTTGTGAAAATATACAATTTACCACAATATGATTTACAATGCAAAAAAATCTGCCGTACTTATATTTAAATACAAGACGTCATTTTCTGAATTCGTGCACCCATCACCACTTGTATTCCTGGATAACGACAGCTTAGTGGTAACTGCAAAAGTCAAATATCTAAGGCACATACTGACTGATGATTGTAAAGATGATCAGAACATAGAGAGACAGAAAAGAGCCATCAATGTCAGGGCCTCTATGCTAGCAAGACGCTACTTTCAGCGCAGTAACGAAGTGAAGAAAATCATCTTTACTTTTGACGTCCATGTATACAGCGGAACTATGGAACAATTATACGCAAGCAGCATGGAATAAATTGTAGTTCACGTATAATAATTCATACAGACAATTATTTGGATTGCCTAGGTATTGCAGTGCCTCCGAAATGTTTACAGCTGGACGTGTAAACACCTTCGCTGCCCTACTTCGCCAAAGACCCTGGAGCCTATGGGAACGCCTGAAAAGCTCTAATAACGAAATTATCCAAGCCACTGCAGGGTGGATCCATTCATCGTTGTTCGAGCCATGGCGGGATATGCTAAGACCACCATAAGTGCTGCAAATATAAAATTTTGTTTTATGTTTATATTTATGTTTATTGTTAAGTTTATGTTTATATTTATGTTTATATGATAGAATTAGCTCTGCACTATGTAGTCATTTTACAAGAATAAAATAAAAAAGGAAAAATAATAATAATAAAAATAAAAAAAATATGAAAAAAAACTCATTTTTACAAATAGCAGTTAGATTATAACAAGTCTTGCAGCTACTGAGCGCATAGACTGTTGAAATTCTAGACCCCATTTACAAAATTTAAGTAAGCCTTATGAGGCGAAAATATTCCAATTTGTATATATCATGGCGATCCTACGATTCCAAATGTAACACTATTAAAATTTATCTAAATGAATAGAATAAATAAATAACATTTTTTAGAAAATTAAAAACTTTTAAAAACGAATAACGTATTTAAAATCGGTACCAAATAAAAATAAAGGGCAAAATTGTAATTCATCAAAAGTAGAATAATTTTGTTTCCCAACTTTAAAGCGCACAAAACAAAACAATTACAAAAAAACTCACCAGCAATAAAAACGGAAAACAAAAGTTCAACCCTTTAAACTCTGGGTTAGAAGGGGTTGATAATCCAAATAGGTATTCAAAAGTAAATTGAAACCACAAAGTGGAATTTAAGAAGCTCTGAACTCATTAAGGAATAAAGAATAAATTTCAAATTCGGTCACTTAAGCTCAGTTTAATTATTTAAACAAATTAAAAGATCTTTCTAATTCAATTTCAAATTTTTTGCGAGGATTTGAAATTTTATTTTTAAAAGTTGATTTGTTTAAAAACAGGCGTTCTCGAAATATTTTTTTGTGTCCTAGACACTTCTTATAACATTGCTGAGCTTAGTTCTAGAACAATAATAGATTCAGAATATTATATTTAACAATTAATACAAAAAACCTCGTAGTTTTATGGGTAAAATGCTTGCCTTACGCAATAAGAGTTCCGGGATCGATTCCTGGTGAGATTGAAAAAAAAAAAGTGATTTTTTTCAAACCTGGGTGTTGTGTGTTCTATTAATATTTATTGGAATTCTCTGAAATTAGATCTGCTGACCTTTGTGGTACATTAAAAAGTATGCGGGTATATACAATATATATTATTAGTCTAATTCATGATTATGATCATTAGGATGGGCCAATATTTTTTTCCGAATTTCAAAATGAAAGGGGTCTAAAAAGTTGCATTTTGGATTACTCGGAAAGCAAAAAAAAATAAAAAATATTTGATTCAATCAGAGCTTGATGTTTTCGAAAAAGTCAACTTTTTGCGCTAAACCGGCTGTCATTTTGTATTTAAGTAAGAAAATCAGTCTAATTTAATTTTACAATATGCATTAAACCTTATTTCATAAGCATCTAAAGACTCGAGTTGCACTTTGTTTTGTAATAAACGGGTAGTATCGTTTTAGAAAGCCATTGTTTTCAACAATATTCGCCACCACCCCCGTAAGGGGAGGACAAAACAAAAGAACGTGTGGGTTTCGCTCAGAAGACGCACAGTTCCCACTGAATGAGCATCTTACAGAAACAGTTGCCTGTCCTACCATGTTTTACCCACCTAGGCGTTCGCGCATCTGAGGAGCTTCCAACGCAATACCCAAGTCCGGACAAACTGACGGAAGAGTACAAAATTCGTATTGTTGGCTATCAGATCCACATTCTACGCTGGTCGCATGGCTCCTGTCAGAACATCCAACATCTCATCTCTGGCATCATACAATAGCATAAAGTGCCACAAAAAGTGTTCGGGAGATTGATGATCAACTTCGTAAGCACAGCTCAAGACAGGGGCAAGTCCAAGCTTATGAAACTTATCTTTAAACTCCCCATGTCCCGAAACCATTTGTGCGGTATGATGGTCAAACACCAAGAACTTACTACACATCCTGTGTCTGATGGGAGGTAAAAATGACCACGTCCATCTCCCTGTACATGCCATGTCCCCTCTATTCTGCCATTGATTGAGAGTAACGCCTCGCGTAATATGACATAATACGCTTAATTTTGTCTCGGAAGGGCGCAGCTCAACACCAAAGTATTCCACATTATCTTCTCTCCTCACAGAGCGTTTTACTAATGCCTCTCTTGTCTCAAAATCTATCGGGAGAACTCCTACAAGCACAGGAAGAGTCTCAGACGCCACATCCAATATGCTCTTGTCAGTGCTAGCAGAGGAACCCTCTGTCCACTAAGAAGTCCTAGTCAAGCACTTTGATATCGAAACGATGTACCCATACCTGGGCTGCTCCACAATATAGAATCTGCAGGGCGAGAGCAGATTCCCCACTCAATATTGCGGTGGAAAACTACATTTTTTTTTAGTTTACAACTTCGTGATCTTGAAGCAGAACGCAAGAAAGATAGAATACCCTTAACAAAGAAGTTTTCACGAGCCATTGTTCTTGGACTTTGCAACAATGGTGATTGGACTCATAAAGGTAATATACCAAAATCAGTGATCGAACATCCCATGTTCAAGATAAGCAATAAAGATTTTTCCAAGTATTTAGATTTTCATTTTTCTCAGCTTTGTACATGACACGTAAAGCTTCTAAATACAGGGGTCCAAATACTTAATTTTTTCTAAATAACAAAACACTTCTAGGCTGACTTACCTCTTTTCGATTTCTGTTTTCAGAATTTTTACAGGAGACTAGTAATTGAGTCAAAAACACAAGTCCAGAATTCTGCTTCTATTTCAGACACAGAACTGTATTTTTCATCAGCCCGGACATAGTCAATAAATTTTTATTTATTTATTTAATCCAATATAAAATCCAAATACATAGTATACAAATGAAAATGTTTCTACAATAGGTACATCAAAAAAAAAATATATATTTATGTATGTAGCCATTCCACTGGCCCACAGGCACGATCAGGAGTGTCAGTGTATTATTTACTTTATACATAATTGTACATACTTCCACGTGAATTGTTGTATGAAAATTCATTCAGGAAATCTATTCAGAAAATTTTGGTAACTATTGAAAAAAAAAATTTTCAACCACATTTAAACATTAATTCATTCCCTTTTAAAAAGCTAGCTCATTAAAAAAATATTTTTTTAAGTATTTGGTGTTACCGTATTTTTAATTATAGTAAAACGTCGCTTTTTTTTTCCCTGTTTGCGGTTGTTCGTACAATATTTAAGCTTTCATGTTTAAAGTCATAAATTTTAATGCTTTTTGTATTGCGAAAAGGAAATGAATTTTGAGACCTGAGCGAACGTAATGCCTTTTTTAAAAGCATGAAATGTTTCAATCATTCCTGAAAATTTGAAAAATGTTGGCCATAAATTTGAACGAAGCGTAAAAACAAAACTGAAGGCATTCAGTATTGTATTGATTGATGTCTTTGTCTGCTTTTCTAATAGCTTTTTTGAATACATACCTGTCTATCACCTTGAATAACTGATGCTCTATGAATCTGACATAAGGGTGAAAGTTATTGATTTTCCGTGAAAAGTATTTTAAGTATCGACGAAAAATCAACTTTATTTTTTTTATTTACTGAGCGATCAAATTACGAAATGTAGACTGGTGAACAATAAATCAGCCCCTTGTATACATAATATTATTGTGTTTCATTTATTTTTGCTTAATCATTGTGTCACCAAAGTATATTTGAAATAAATATTTTATAAAATAAATAAAGACAACTTTGTTTTTAACCACTTATTTTTTATTTTTTCTACCGAACGGTTTCAAAGCTGTACAAGCTTCTTTATCTAGGTGTATCAATGTTAACCAAAATCACTCGCAAACGAGTGGAGGCGTATAAAAAAAAAAAAAATGTTTACCAAATATTACATATGGAGATAACAAATTAGTTAATATTGTCTTGCAAGGATGAGAAGCGTAATGTGCTGTGGATCTTCTTTAAAACTAGACAGGAATTGACTAAAAGATATACATTTTTTTATTTATTTTTTTATATCTTATAATGAACCAATTTTTAAATTTCTAAGATTTTAAAGTTATCTTATTTAAAATTTTTATTTTAAACATAAAGAACTTAAATTACAGTTTTTTTTTTTAAATTTTGATTATTATCTATCAAATGGTTTGCAAATACAGAAAAAAATATTAACAAGTAATAATGTCTAAGTAGGCACAAAAGTGTTTTTTTATTATAATATTATAGTTTATTTAAGTTAAAAAACAAAACCACTCTTAGTTAATGATTTTGATAAAATCATAAAAAAAATTATCAATGAAACTTCTTGGTTTAGTTTTACTTTTTTATTATTCTGACTAACGAGCGCTTTCGCCTAAATAGGCATCTTCAAGACTAATGAATTGTTTAGGAAATCTTATTTATTTGTCTTTTTTTCCTGTAATATTCTATTACTCCCATTTAATAGTTTAATATATGGTTTGTTTGTTTGCTTCTGGCTAATAACTAAGATTGATAAAAGCCATAGAACCAGGAAAAAAATCTTACCACTGAAGTATAATTGAATTTTTTTTATTTTTTTTTGTAAAAAGTAAATTATTTTTTATTTTATTTGTGCCTCGACAAAGCAACAGTCATGTTTTGTAATATAAAAAATAATTAAGTGATTTTTTATTAATTTCTATTTTAATTGGAATATCACAAAGTTAGCGCTTTTAATCTGTGGTTTGGGCCTGAACAAGGCCAACGCCAAAAATCACAACATTAAGGCATAGTTACCATATAGCTATTTGGTGACGTTATATTAAACTGTTCGAGGTGTTATTCAATTTAAAAACGCTACCACATATGTATGCGTAAATATATTTTTAAAATATGTTAATATTTAAATGACATCAACCCTCAACAATACGTTGGCAAGAAAATAATTAAATTTGACACTGGCCCGTTTCAACCCAAGATACAGAAATATCAATTTAATTTTTATATTTTATCCCAAATTTAATCATTTGATATTTTATTTGTTAGCAACTCAAACCAGCCAATGACAGGTTACAAGCCCTGTTTTAATATATTAATACTAACAGCTCCCTAGGAGGTTGAGTCCAGTTCTTGTCTAAAAGGTTCAAAAAATTCAAAATATTTTTCACCATTAAATATATATGTTTACTAATCAATTAATAAATATGTTTTATATGAAAATACAAAATCCTATAACATCGCATAAAAAAAGAATCTTCTTACTTAACAAATTTAAGAAATACGCTAAATAAATAATAAATTTGATTAAAAATAAGCAAAATATTTGAAAATGAAAAGTCGGTAAGGTGAGATGTCAAAAAAAAAATAATATTCATTCTTTAAATTTTTTCAATTGACTTACTTTGTCTATGGTCAGGTTGGTAAGCTTTTTGTTTTTGTTTTAAAGTAGGATATAAGATTTGTTAATAATAAATAAAAAAGCTGCTACGTCACCATAGACTAACGGATAATCGTATTTCTTTCATAGCGATAGTTTAAAAAAATAAATTTACTATGGCTTTTACCATTCTTGGTAATACTAACCAGAAACAAACCGTGTTTACAAATGTTTAATGGGAACAAAACAATATTACAGACAAGACAGAAAAAACAGATAAAAAATTTCATAATAGGTACATGGAACATAATAGATCTTAAAATTAAAATTACAACAAGCGGAAATAAAACATAAATTGCTATAATAATATGCATTATTAATAAAAACACCTAAAACCTTAATAATACATATTTTACAAAATAAAATTTTAATGAAAACATATTTATAAACAAACTTTATAAACAAACTGGGAATCTCAAATTTTATCAACAATTTTCTCAACTAAGAGAACTTGCGAAGTCTGAATCATCCAATTGTTATAGATCATACATCAATGAAACTGAAACAATGTTGTCCATAAATCCCAAAAAGTTTTGGAGTTTTGTTTCTAATAAGCGTTTCAATAACGATCTGCCAATAAGTATGTTTCTTAAAGATAAACACGCATCTAATGGTACCGACATAGCTAATCTTTTTGCAACGCATTTTTCTTCAGTATATGTTAATAATTCTTCCAATGTTAATTCCTTATTTAGCTATACTAATACTGTAGACCTGAATAATTGTGAAGTGTCAGCTGAGGATGTCAGAATCGCTCTAAGTCAACTTGGTAATGGTAAATGTATTGGTCCAGATGGTATTCCTGAAATACTACTATCAAATTGTAAATCTAGTCTTGCCAAGCCTCTGTCTTTACTGTTTAATATGTCTTTAACAACGAGTGTATTTCCTGATATTTGGAAAATTTCTATAATAAGACCGATATTCAAATCTGGTGATAAATCTAACGTAACTAACTATAGACCCATTTCAATGATATCTCCTGTACCTAAACTATTCGAATCAATTATTACAAAAAAAATAACACCTATATTTAAAAATGTGCTGATTGAGGAGCAGCATGGATTTAGGACAGCCAAATCAACGACGACCAATTTGCTTTCTTTTACTGATACTATTTTTACAGCGTTCGAGAATAATCTTCAAGCTGATGTACTGTATACAGACTTCTCCAAGGCCTTTGACAAAGTTGATCACAACATTTTATGTGCTAAACTTCGTGCTGTAGGCATTAGAGATCCCTTTTTATCGTTTTTAAAATCCTACCTCTCACATAGAAAACAAAGTGTAAAAATCAATAACTTCATATCAAATAGCTTCCTAGTAACTTTTGGTGTACCACAGGGTGCCCACTTGGCCCCTCTTCTATTTAATCTGTTTGTTAATGATGCTGCTAATGTTTTTTCTTTTACAAAATTCTGGCTTTTTGCTGACGATAACAAGATACTTAAGCTAATTAAAAATATTGATGACTGTGTCAGACTCCAAGAAGACATAAATGCATTTCATACTTGGTGCAAAACTAATAACATGGAACTTAACATCGATAAATGCAAAATTATTTCATACCATAAATGTAAACATCCTTTTATTTTTGATTATAAACTTAATGGCCAAGTTCTTTCGATTGTCACCTCTATAAGAGATCTTGGAGTGATCCTAGATAATAAACTAACTTTTCTGGAACACTTTGATAATATAGTAAACAGATCCTTAAAAATTTTAGGCTTTATTAATAGAACTACGTCTGATTTCCAAAGTATGCTTACACTTAAAACACTTTATTGCTCTTTAGTTCGCCCTATTCTTGAATATGCATCTGTAATCTGGTCCCCTCATTATGCTGTTCATATCAAGCGCCTTGAATCAGTTCAACATCGTTTTATAAGAAAAATTGCATGGAAGATGGGATTGGAAAGAGGAGACTATTCATATTCTGATATGGAGAGGTTTTTAAGCATATCAAGTCTTGAAAAACGCAGATGCATTGCAGATATAATCTGCATGTATAAAATTATGAACTGTCTCATTGATGCCCCTGAAATTTTGCAAAAGATTCTTTTTAACGTTCCCACCCGTAGACTAAGAAATAATGAAATGCTTTTCCTCGGTCACTACAGGACCAATTATGGTGCACAATCGCCTTTGCCCAGAATGTTCAGGCGGGTGAACGATCATCAAGATCTTGATTATTATGGTGTAAGGATGTCTTTCTTTACAAATCAGCTAAAGAATCTGTATAGTTAGCCTATGCTTTTTACTTAATCTAAAAAATCTATCATCTGTCTTTGCTGCTTATTTCTGTTCCTTATATTTTTTTATTCCTTTGTAAAAATTTATTTTAATTGTAATGTTTATAATGGACTTTGTCCGTAAATAAATAAATAAATAAATAAATAAATATTTGACATAAGTTTACTATTCTAGAGATAAAGATAATTTATGAGAAATTATTTCTATTTCCAAAATAAGAGCTTAATAATTATTTGATTACTATATTTCACAACTTTTTTATAACATTATTTAACAATTAATTAATATGTACATTTTAAAATGTGTTAAAAACAAATAAATTATTTAAAATCATTAAGATCTATACATACATACTGTTATCAGATAAATATTGACACATTGCAGAAATTATACCCCAGTTTCTTTTACATGAAAGTAACATTTGGATGTTAGTTGGTAATGTTATAAATTGAATCAAGATTTTTTTAAGATCAAGCTACTCTTGATTCCAACGGTAAAATTCTTGTTAAAAAATTAAAATTCTTATAAATAAACGACACAACAAAATAATTTATTTTATTTATTTATATGTAAATTTTATCATAAATACAGTTTTATGTTCACTTTGCCTAGCTAACAAGGGTACATACCCTGTTTTAAGCTGATCAGTTACATTTTAATACATGATAACAGTTTACAAGTTAATAAAAATCACAGAATAATAAAATATAAACCTACTCGTATACACATTTTGATACACACACATACACATCCTCACATATATACACACATATATACACACATACGCATACATACACACCCATATATATACACATATACATACATATAAATACATACACACACGTGTACATATTTTTGCACCCCAACAGGCCAGGAAGCCTAATAACAGTGGTGAATTACATCACAGAGCACCCAGGCTTGAAAAAAATACATTTTTAATTTTTGTGTTCTCACCGGGAATCGAACCCGGAACCTTCCGTGCTTGAGTCAAGCGTCTTGACCACTACACCATGGAGGCCGCACTCACGTAGATACACTCACGCGCATACACAATCTTACATACAAACATAAAACATAGACAATTTATTTAATATAATGCGAGACTTCATGATTGCCATTTGTATTTTCTTTTAAAATTATTCTTTATTTTCGTATTTTATTTTCAAAATCCATAAAGAATTTCCAATCCGCAGCATGCATCAAATTTTCTGACTCCTTACGACCAATGTCACGAAAGAGCGAGGTCAACACCTTCCGCAGCTTGACATTTCTCCCGCTTTTCCACGATTCTGGCAAAAAGTTATGCACCTTCTTGCCAACGTAATAGTGTTGTCTCGATGCCAGAACAGTGTTGACCCCTTCACTTAGTATCAGATCCCTATCAGAGTATTTTGTATCATGGTTGTGGTTGACGCTTGGGTAATTGTCTCTGTTATGTGTGTAACCACTATAAATATCAATATATACTGTTAAGTAAAATGAGGTACTCTGAGTTTTTTGAAGAGCAAGTCACTTGGATTTTTAAACCGTGTTTTTTAAATTATTCGGATTTAAGATTTCTGTGCGATTGTAACCGGTTCAAGGGCAATTTTTGTGCAAGCTCTCCAGCCAATTAGACCCTAAGTCAACACAGAATTTGCCAGTGCATGGTATGTGTGTATCGAATCCGGGTATTTTAAGTATATTTCTAAGTGGAATGAAAAAATGTATCAAGTTCTTAATTTTTGCAGTTATAGTTTCAATTTGTTCAATACTACTACAATATTTAAATACTGTTCTTTAGTTATTCCCAGATATTTAATATTCTGAACGTTTTTATTTTTTTTTGCAGTTGCAATTCACCACCATTGAACAATTATGTTGTTGAAGTTAAATTACCAAACTAATTTCTCTCTAATACCACGTGATGAAGCCGAGGGTAAAAACCAAGAATAATGTTACAATATTTGAGTTTGTCCAAATGTTCGTAGACAAAAGACTAGATTTCACCCCCTCGGGAGTCATTAAGATTAACAAATTACACTAGGGATGGAGAATAAAATCAACAAATGGAAGAATTGAAGAAAAATAATTCAAACATAGGCAAAATGGTGAATGTCACACAGTGTGTAAAGTGGCTACTTAAACCAGCCAATGACAGGTCATAAGCCTTGTAAATGCCTAGAATGCCTAGAATTCTATATTCCCTTATTTAAGGTATTCTCCATCCCCGTTGTAATTTGTTAATCAAGAAGAATATAAATTTGGTAATGTATCCAAAATAAAACAAGTTTATTGGATTGTAATTCTACTTTATTTTTTATAAAATATACAAAGGGTATATTGTGACGCGTTTCGTCTTGTTAGGACATTTTCAAACAAACTAACTTAATTATTTACAAAGTTTCCTTATATACTAAAAATAATTGCTATTTTATGTTTGTGGATTTCTATACAAGCCAAAATAAGTAGAGTAATTAAAATTCAATTAGGGTATACTGAGTATATTAGAGGAATATTTTGGTTATATTGGGGAAAAATCTTCCATTATTTAAAAACATCTGTAAGGGTATGACTGTAAAATTAATGTAATAATTATAAAGTTATTGATTTCATTTATACAGGTTTATTTTGAAAATTATTGTTGAAATTCTACATTGGTGTTTTACACAGGTTTCATTCATGTTTAATGTCAACTAAGGTAAAATACATTCAGATTTTATAATATTATTTCATTTTAATTTAATTTATTGGGAACATTACAAGTTTTTATATATTTAGTAGGTATATAGTAAAATAAAAATATAAAAAAATTTATCATACTCAATAAATAAGAAGAATATATTCAAATATTAACCACAAAATACATGCACGATCAATATTTTCATTTTTTAGTTTTTTTAACACTTATTTTCAGCACAACAATCCAACATTACACGGATTTTATAATGTTTGCTTTCTTTAAACTGTCCGATAATGGAAAACTTGCGAGAAAAATGCTACATAAAGCCTCCACCTTTTGTATTATAAATGAGGTTTCCCTGAAAGGACATCGAACCTTCATTTGTAAGGGCGGCTCCAGCAATAATCATCCTCAGCCGACTTAAAATGATCCTTTGTCACAGAGACGAGTGAAATCAGGCGTCGCGTGTCGCATGTTGGCGCCGCTTAAGCGAAATATCGCCAAATATTTCACTTTTTATCTCAGTAATCATAAACCGCGTTATATCTAGAGCCTAAGGGAGAAACACTTAAAGCTTTTGATACCAGACTATAGAAAAGTTCAGAAATTGTTTTTTTAATAGGATCATATAAGATATTTTTTTAATAAACATATCACTTTTTACTCTGCCATAAGTATTTTCTGAAGATCGAGAATGTAATTGTAACAATGTCTCATAATAGGAATTTACTGTATTTTCAAAAGCAATATGGATATTGTGGAGAAATGTTTTCATACATAAATGTAAAAAAGAAATTTAATAAAAATACGTTGCTAGAAAACGTGACGTATTTGGCCTCGGTTATTGTGAAGGTCAAGAACAAATAAACATGAATCGTGACGTATTAGGGGCGTGACCAATGGAATGACCCATTTTGCGGGAATCGAAAATTTAAAAGTATCTTCTATGCTACTAATAATTAGCAAAAAAACATATTTTTACTGAACAGTATTTCATAGACCCTTTTTACTTTAAAAATGTGATATTTTTCTATTCAGTCTTTTGATAAAAATTTATCCTTTCAAAAACATCTAATTTCTAGAAGTTAGTGATCACAAATACAATTATTTTAAATATCCGAAAGTAATTGACTTAACTATATTTTGTTTTACTTAAAGAGACAGAAAACTCAAATAAGGCTGAGCATCAAATCTGAAGTATTTTAATAATATGAGTTAAAATTGAAAGGAAAACAGCTTCGTTGCTAATCACTATTTTTTTTTCTTTTTTACCTACCGGTTTCAAAGCTACACAAGCTCCTTTATCGGGGTATAGTTCACTAATGAATTCTACCCTATTTTATTTCAACAGTGTCTTCTGAATATTAAATCTAAACGTATGTATGTACTAATGAGTTAAATATTTTTGTGATATTGTTCTTGTAATGGTAGGAGGTCTGGGGTGAAGGGGAAACGATCTTTATGTTTAAAACTAGACAGGAGTAAAATAAATTAAATATTGTTTATTTCTCATTTTCGTTGTGTAGTAATTGCCGCGTTTTTTTAACCATTTTTGAGGTTTTCGGTTCAATCCCTGCCAGGGTACAATAATAGAAAAAATAATAGATAATAGATAAAAATAATAAATAGGAGAAATATTGATTATAAGGTGGTTTGAACTGCAATACTTAAATGTTCCTGGACTAGCATCTGAAACGTACCTAAGACTTATCAACTTATCTGAATAATCTATATACGCTGTAATTGGAATGCTAATGTAGTGCCTTATGCATCACTAGTTGCGGATATGATTATAATCATATTTTATTGTAAACGTGAAAAATGAAGTTATCATTTACAGTATTGAAAAATAAAACCCTAGTGGTGTAATGGTCAGTGCATTTGCCTACCGTCCAAGAGGTCTCGGGTTCGATACCCAACATGAAATATTTTTTTGAAAGGGGTGTTTTTACACTAGAATATTTCACAGTCCCTAGACTAAAAGAAGCAAAATACTGATTATATTACCTTCATGTCACAAAAACGGTCAAGATGCGCTGCGATTGGTTTACTAATGAGTGCCCTGTTTGACATAAGATGCGGAAATGAAATGACGATGATGATTCAGAACATTAAAAAAAACACTCATACTCGAAAAAATACACATAATTCTAGTTTTATTCATATGCTACTAAATAGACATAATTAAGGCTTTACTTACATGCTAAAAATAGGCATAATTGAAAGTAGTTATGCAGAAAGCACCCAGCCATAGAAAAGCAAATCTAAAATAATAGAACTTTTGTGAAAAGAGGGGATAAACAAATTTAGCCGATTGTTAAATTGTTTTTTAACTTTGATAAATGATTAATAATGCTTTCATTTGGCTTTTTTATACCAAACAATTAATTGTAGTATGCATTTGACCAGTTTTAATAATTATTAAAGTCTGGCTGCCCACATAATCTAATGTGAGCATTTTGCAGAAAACAGCCAACCTTAGGAAAACTCTGATGTATGTTGTGTCACTATGTATTAAACATGTTATTTTAACATTATATTTAGGTATTTAAATGTCGTCACTTAATTCATTCGTTATAACTTAAAAAATATTTTATTATGTGTCAAAGGAATTTTGGTGATTTTTTAAGTCATTCAAACGTTGGATGTATGAGGTGATATTCTGTATCAAAGCGTTTTTTTTAGTACGGATATTTTTTAAATAATGAAGTTATAACATTTAAATACTTGCGTAGTTATCCACATCAATTGATTTCAAATTAATTAATTTATTTAATATATACGCCCAATAGGCATTTTTAAGGACACATTTATGCATAGAAAAATGTTATCAAAAAAGTAGATAGACTCAATAGTATATAGTAGACTTTGTGGTAGTGGAAGCGAAAGAGAGGCAAAAAATAACTTGACATCTAGAACCATTAATATTTCCACTAGTTTTAAGAGTTTTCTAGTATTGCAGGTGTTTTTTGCAAAATGAGAAATGTCGTTTTTGTAATGGAACATTATTTTCAAAAAGTAATTATTACAGTTTTTTGTATGAAAGCCATCTTTCTGTTTTTAACGGAATATAGAATTGACCTTACTGTATTTTATTTTTCTTTTAAATGTGGACTCACTGCTTTGTACATAATTACGTTCAATCCTAGCCTTACTCATATGCTAAAAAACATATATAATTCTAGCTTAACGATTTAACCACTTGATGGCTTTACACAACACTAACAGTTATTAAAACGCTGTTATACTCAAACAGTGTCATTTTTGAACGGTATTCCCTATAAGGTCCAATGAAGGGCAAAGGAATATTAAATAAATAAAATTGTTTTTTTGAAACATGGTTCTAAGACTACATGTTGTTTTGTTGACTGCATGGCTTCCTGGAAGTTTTTCTTTTTTGAGTCTATTTTATCTGATGTACGAAACTCTCCTATTGTGAACACATCGATAATATTGTAAACAAATCTCTCAAACTTCTTGGTTTTATCAATAGAGTGACGGCGGACTTCAAAAATATTAATACCATCAAAACTCTTTATTGCTCACTAGTTCGACCCCATCTAGAATACGCTTCTCCTATTTGGTCTCCATTCTACAGGACTCATATTGACCATATCGAGTCTGTCCAACACCGTTTTCTAAGAAAAGTGGCATGGTTGCTCGGATTACAAAGGGGTAAATATTTCTATTTTGAAATAGAGCAATTTCATAATCTGTCTTCATTGGAGAGACGTAGAACGAACGTGAGATGGACCTTATATGCATTTGCAAAATACCTAATGCTATAAGTGATGTCCCATCTCTGTTGCAATCAATTTATTTTCATGTTCCCAACCGTGTCACCAGAAGTCAAAATCTGCTATTTGTAAAATCTTCTAAGAGCAACTTTGGTTTTTATGCCCCAATGTCCAGAATGTGTAGATTAGTGAATTCATTATACGACTTGGAATTTTTTGGGATAGATCTTCCGGCTTTTCGTAGATCTCTTCGCGACTTAACAGTGTGGGATGAAGTTGGATTGGCATGGTTTAGCTCGAAATCTTAGGTCTTTCATTTTTATAAATTTATTGTATACAATTATTGTTTTGCCCTTGTTTGTCTTTGCTCAATAGTTTTATGTTCTTTTTGTTCAGTTTCTTGCATTTATGTTTCTTCATGTAACTGTTGTTGTTGGCTTAGGCCGCATATATAATAATAAAATAAATATATGTAAAATTACGTTTGTGAATGTTGTATCCATAACTAGTCACTCGTACACAGAAGAAAAAAGTGAATTTCATGCCTTAGTTAAAATATTATACGCTCCTGAATCACTTGAAGCGCTGTACCATGTATTTTTTTACTGTCATTATTTTCTGAAATAGGTAGGCGTTTGGCACTTTCGGAACACAAGTGCTTCGGTACTTAAAACAATGCTGCCAGGGAAACTGAAATGGAGCATTTCAAATTTCATGAAGATTGCAGGCCAGTTTAGGCTGTCGTGTTGGCGTTTTCAGAATATTAATTTCAATTCAGAACTCAAATTTATATGTCCACATAAACCTTAACTATTCATGCAATACAATGTTTGAAATTCAACAGAATAAAAGCCAAAGCATGGAAATTAAATCAACGGCATAAAAACAAGGGTAACCTGCAAAAACGTATCAAAGTCACGATATATATTATTTTTTTTTTTTACTGCTACTCCATCACGCCGTTTCTCTGTAGTGGTAGGCAGAGAGAACGGACTGCCACACACGTCTCTCCTGACATACGTTCCTAGCTTTTTCCACGTTCATACGGACACAACTTATATAATAGAGTGGGCCGATTAAGCCGATTAGGCCGTTTTAAGACATCGAAGTGAAAGGGGTTTAAAAATTTGCATTTTGGATCACATTGAATATAAAAGTTATTAAAAAAAATATTAACCGAAGCTTGAAGTTTATCACAGTCTAAAAACTTTTTTGATTACCAATATTGATAAAATATTTTTTTTTTTTGTAAAGATATAACTTAATCACATTAAAAGTTACGAAAAGTATCCGTTGAGCACCTGGCTAATATTGACAAAAACAGTGGCTCATTAAAACAATGTTTACGATTTATAACAAAACAAAGTGCAACTCACGATCTTAGATGCTTATTTAATAAGATTAAATGCACATTATTAAATTTAATTGTACTGATTTTCTTACTTAAATATGAAATGACAGCCGGTTTAGCGCATAAAATCGACTTATTTGAAAGCTTTGGTTGAGGGCCCAAAAAAGTATCAAACATTTTTTTGATATTTTTTGCATTCTGAGTAATCCAAAAAATAACTTTTAAGACCCCTTTCTTTTTGAAATTCGAAAAAAATATATCAACTCACTTTAGTGTAGAACCACCTCAACTTGTTAATTAGTAAAATTAAAATATTTTAGTGTAAGCTTATTTTTAAGTCTTGACAAAAAAGGAGTCATATGATGAGCCCGGTCGGAAGATAACATTATTTCTTATAATTATACGGAAAATAAATACGTGTATATATTGTTTAAATAAATATCTGTTTCAATAAATTTACTTCTTTGTTTTCCTCAAACAGGTAGATGTATTAAAAAGCCCCTTTGTTTGGCAATAAACAAATTATTTTTTTGAATTTTTGTTTTCAAAGCACTTATTAAATAATGCAGAAATAACAATTCACCTGAAATTCCGGCATTCAATCCTGAAATACTCACTGAAATTGCATTTTCTCTAAAACATCCCGTGTACTGAATTTTCATAAATTTCTCCACTTTATCAACAAAGCCTTCAATGAATTCCGCGAATGTTTCATTTTAATTTGTTGTTCATCATGTTGGTTTGAAAGGGAATAGAGTCAAGTTATTTCCTGGAAAATGTAAAATTTCCAATGAAAATCTTTTTGCAAATTGAAATCCGCTTTTTGAAAGAGATTTCAAAATTATTTGTAAAACAAAGAAATAGTCCACCAACATTTGCATACTTGTATTTCATCTTAATCTCATTAATTTCAAAGTTGATTAGAGTGATAGAGAATTTAAATAAAAATAATTTCTTTATTATTAAACTAATTATTAATAAAAATCCAGCTGTATTTTTAATGAATTGGCAAACTTAAAATTAAAAAGTCCTGAAAATATTATGGATGTTTCTCAGCTCTAGATTTTTATTTATTTATTATATATACGGCCTAAGCCAATTACAACAGTTACATGAAGAAACATAAATGCAAGAAACTGAACAGAAAGAACATAAACTTATTAAGCAAAGACAAACAAGGGCAAAACAATAATTGTTTACAATAAATTCATAAAAACGAAAGACCTAAGATTTCGAGCTAAACCATGCCAATCCAACTTCATCCCATACTGTTAAGTCGCGAAGAGATCTACGAAAAGCCGGATAATCTATCCCAAAAAATTCCAAGTCGTGTGATGAATTGACTAATCTACACATTCTGGACATTGGGGCATAAAAACCGATGTTCCTCTTAGAAGATTTTATAAATAGAAGATTTTGACTTCTGGTGACATGGTTGTGAACATGAAAATAAATTGATTGCAACAGAGATGGGACATCACTTATAGCATTAGGTATTTTGAAAATGCAAATAAGGTCCATCTCACGTTCGTTCTACGTCTCTCCAATGAAGACAGATTAAAAGATTGCTCTATTTCAAAATAGAAATAATTCCCCCTTTGTAATCTGAGCAACCATGCTACTTTTCTTAGAAAACGGTGTTGGACAGACTCAATATGGTCAATATGAGTCCTGTAGAATGGAGACCAAATAGGAGAAGCGTATTCTAGATGGGGTCGAACTAGTGAGCAATAAAGAGTTTTGATGGTATTTATATTTTTGAAGTCCATCGTCACTCTATTGATAAAACAAAGAAGTTTGAGAGATTAGTTTACAATATTATCAATGTGTTCACGATAAGAGAGTTTACTATCTCAAGTAATGCCAAGATCCTTTATTGACGAAACCATCGAAAAGTTATTTGGTATTACTTCGCGTCTTAGAGAATCAGTATTAATACTCTATGCTAACATACGTCAATAAATAAAAATTCTATATTACTTCGCGAAAAATCGACAGATTTAAAATATGAGTGAACGTCTTTTCTTAAACAGACAGACCAATAAATATTATGGATGCTTAAAAACGAATACTTAATTCATGTTACTTTGAGTTCTAGTGTATATGTCTAAGGGGTAGAAATTTGTATAAGGGGTCTAGAAGTTAGTTCTTCTATTGTAAAATTCCGTGTCAAGATATATGATTTAGTCGAATACCATCAATCATTAAAAACAATAATTATGATAATTACTTTACAATGCTTTGCACAGAAATTATAGGTTTTTAAAATTAGATATGAAAACCTCATGTTTATTTATTCATTATTATATACGCCCAGAGGGCTTTTAAGATAGCTTCAAAATTAAAATTCAAAGGTTTCACGGTATTTCAAGACAATGGGTAGGTCTTATATAAATTTTTTTTTTAAACTATGAATTTATATTATGCGTTTTAGATAAAAACACGGTTTTTGAGGGTCAGACAGTGAAACTTCAAAGGTACATTCTTCATCATAAGTTTAAAAAAATTTCCTATGTTTTTTTTCCAAAAACTTAATTAAAAAAAATTGTTTTGCTATCTTAAAATTGCGTAAATCTTACGCAAACCTCTACCCTTCCCCAGCAAAAAAAATAATTAATACCTATTTGACCTTAGAAGCGATACACACCAGACGCGGACAAGGAGAGCGGCTGGGTATTCAGAAATTAAGCATTCACTCCATTTTGAGATTACATTTTTTTTAAATTAGTTTTTAGAAAAAAAATTTTTTTTTTAAAGCTTACTATGAAGAATGTTTCGCAGAAGTTTTGCGGTCTGGCCCTAAAAAAACGTGTTTATATAAATAATTAAAAAATACTAAATAAAAGTAGTCAAGTATATATGTATAATGAAATGTTTTTGAAAAAATTAAAACATTTTTAAAATATAAAAATATTTTTAGGCAAACAATTGAAGTTTACAGTAGGTTCAGTATATTACAGAAAGTTAAGGTAAGTTAAACTCACAGTGTAGGTAAGTTAAACTCAAAGTGATTTTTACAGCATTCAAATAATGTAAGTTATTTTGAGTTTATCGTCGCATTTTTAATCTTAAAACTGGCAATGGAAAATGAAACACATCAATTTCTTCATACTCGTTTCCGAGTCAGCGCAATCTTGTACGTGTATTTGTTACTTTGATACTTATCAGTTTCGTTAAATCAGGGACACCCAGTGTGTCATTCACCATTTTATAAAAATTGTTTGTTTAAAAAATATTTTTGAAAAACGAGAATAAAAAACAATTTAACATGTTAATTAATTAGGGGTTTTGAGGCGTAAAACCTCCTCATCCACCTGTAACACTTTGCACCCTCCCTGTGCGTTTTGCGGTATTCCGAATGTTGATTATTTAATTAATTTGCAAGGCCGTGAGTTATAAATTATCTTTCAAAAATGTTTGACGGGCTCTAAGTGAAGCGGGAAGACCATTATAATGCAATTCTTTTAATTTCTTAGGTTAACTCATATATACTGCTGGATGTCAGAAAAGAACAAGCAAAAGCAAATTATTTTATTTCCGTTACCACATATTTTATTTTTATAAACACCCAATGGACATTTTTAAAGACATATGTACACATATAAAATTATTATAAAATAAAGTAGAAAGACACAATAGTTTATAGTAGACTTTGTGGGAGTGGAAGCAGGAGAGAGGTGTTTAGAATTGAATTTGATTCAGTAATCGTTTGAAAGAAGACAACTTGTTATCAAAGAAATCAAGACTTATTATATTTATTTTTTATTTATTTATTATTTACATACAATATTACATTTTTATTTAAAATATTTTTTAAATTATTTATTTTTTACAGGACTCACAAAGCCAATTAATATGGCTTGCCGGTAAAGATCCTTTACATTAAAACATATGATAACTCTACCTAGTTTGATAATAAAAATTACTTCTAACTTAAACATAAGGAGTGAAAAAAAAAAGAACAAATAATTTATGTTTTCAAATAATATTTAGAAAAATGTTTAAAAAAAGCAAAAAATAAGTAAATGATATCGCAATTATAAGATATAAAATAAATACAAAACCGGACTAGTATGTTCGTTGGTAGACCTAAGAATTCTGGGCATAAGAGAATAAAAACCATAAGTTAGTTCTACGGTAATTGGTATGAAAAAGTCAGTTTTGTCAGAGGTTTCTAGATAGGATGTTTGATTTTTTTAAACAGGCGCATTAAAGAGTGAGTTGAGAATTTTAAATTGGACTAGAAGGTCGGATTTATTTCGACGCTTTTGAAGAGAAAATATATTTAAGCTTGTTTCTAACTCACTATACGTATATTGGTCTCTGGATAAGTCCTACCTAGTGCTTATCTTTCTAAAAAATCGATGTTGAACTGATTCAATATTTTTTTATGTGAACATTATAATATGGAGACAGAACAGAAGAAGAACAAATAATAAACAAACAATTAATTTTTGCAACCGTTCATGATATCAAATAACTTTTATAGCAACTTTATCAGTTATGAACTATGTTATATTAAGTAAATCCAATTTATTTGAACATACTGTTGTATATTTCTAAACATGGTTTTGGTTTTGAAAAAAAATTATATTTGTAATTTGAAATTTGTTTGAAGCATGTATTTATTTACAATCAAGATTTCCACTGGTTTCGATTTTAAATACGTTTTATCAAAATATATCACAGCAGAGATGAAGAGCATTTCGAAGGAGGTAATATAGGAGTCCAGACAGTTACAAAGCTTACATTGGCTGGTTTAAGTGGACACTTTAACAGCTGTCTGACATTCACCATCTGCCTATGTTTGGACATTTTTATTACTTCAATTCTTACATTTGTTGATATTTTTGAAGTAAATGAGCGAAAAGCCTAATTGATTCACGGCCAACACCAGGTCATACGCTTTGTAAGTGCCTGGACCTCTATATTCCTTTATTTAAAATGTCATTCATCTTTGTTGTAATATATTAATATTATTACTACCCAGGGGGATGGAATCCTTGAAAAACTCGAAATATTGTGATGCATTATTGAAAGTAAGATCTAAAATATTCTATGAAACAAACTATTTTTCCTTAAAAAATCATATGAAACATGTCATTTTTGTATTTGATTTATTTCTATTTTATGGGAAAAGTAATTATATGAAGTTATAAGGTTTAATAAGTAAATTTTTTTGAGAAATTCTTTAGAAAATACCTAGAAGTATCCTTTGAATCTCTTCATCGCGACATTTACAAATCATTATTAAAAAATATGATATTATTTTCTTCCGTTTTGTACAAAATATGAAGCTCTTTTGATACATTTTTTCCATTACAAGATGACTTTCTACAATACGTGACATGTTTTGTATATGTGTGCTGTTTCCTTGCTTCAGCTTCCTGGCTCTTGATAGATGTGCCTATTATAAGTTCCCCTCCTAACCATAAATGTACATTTTAAAATACCTATCGATGTCTCGAATATTATTCAGAAGGGGACAAAGAACGATTCTCATTATGATGGAACGAATGTACTAGAGAAACCTTTATAATTTATCGTTCATAAGTAAAATAACGGCATCGAAGCTCTTAGAAAAATTAAAAGTATAAATTCGTGACTTGTTTAAATTTACACGGATATTTATGAGAAAGTTCGGTGGTTTTTTTATAATTTGTCAAAAGACTATTAAAATAGCCCAATTTTTTTTATATATCGTATTATCAGCGTAATTATTTTTTGAAATTTTGTATTTCTGAAATAACTCCGCGGACGTCTCGAGTTCTCTTCCGCTTCTTCTTGGTTAGTTCTGCGGATAAGTCCGTTGTCTTACCATTAACTGGAAATCTTCCGCAACTCTCTTATTATTTGTTGATTCAAATGAACAAGTAACGTCGTTCAAAGCTGTTTGATTTTATTAAAATATTTTTGAAACTTTTTTTCGTACATTTCAAGAAAATTTGCAGTATAATTTAACGTTATAATTTTTACCGCGCTTAAGAACATTTTTGTATCTAATTTCCTGTAGAGCTGAAGTTATTTATTTAAAAACATGAATTTCAAATTATTTAGTTCTCTCATATGCATTTGTTTCATTAATTTAAAATTAGACTTAAATGAACGTTCTATTCATTTGTTTTCTTTTTTAAATCAGTCAACATGGGCACGTTTTAAAATGATTACTAACGTATTATTTCCTTCATAAAATGAAATGAAGATCTGCCTTCAAAATGCACATTTCATATACTTTATATTAACAGCGGCCTCCGTAGTGTGGTGGTTTATACGCTTGACTCATGCACGGAAGGTTCCGGGATCGATTTCCGGTGAGAACACAAAAAAATATGTATTTTTTTTCAAGCCTGGGTGTCATGTTCACCATTGTGATTGGGCTTCCTGGCCTGTCAAAGTACAAAAAAACTGAATTTAACAGTTTTATTGGTGAAGTTTAGCAACAATATAGATTTTTGACATCAACATTAACCTTTTAATTCCTGATCATAGATTTTCTGGAGTTTTTTTAAACGTTTTCTTTTCGAGTTATGTTATTAATAGCTTTTAAAAAAAAACATTTTTTTTCTTTTTCTTTAAAGCTTTATACATAAAAAAATAATGGTACGAATTTGTACCATCTTGAAATTGCAATGTAATTTTTTTTTCCTATTTGATATTTACACAAAAATAAATTAATAACCCGCATTATAATCAAACTACAAAAACAATTGAAAAAAAAACTTACTTGCCATCATGGTTATAATATTGTGCATAGGTAATATTGTAAGGGAGTAGTAATTTTGCTCAAAAAAACGGGTAACAGCTCTAAGCAGAACTGATCCCCAAGAGTCATTTTTTAGAACAAATTTCTTTAAAATTTGCCAAAACTGCTCAAAAAAGTCCAAAACGAAAGTGATTAGTACATCAGATGCATTCTCATATACTAGATAAACGAGTTATTTTCGACCTGGGCAAATAAGTACCGTCATGGAGCAAAAGGTAAATAAAGATTTGTCGACATTATAAAATATTAAAATAAACCATTTAAAAATAATGACGGTTTTACTGGATTGAAGTTGAGATAAGTCGATATTTTTAAATTGTACATGAAAAAAAAAAATTATATAATTTCCTTAAAATTTCTTTACTTTTGGTAATATTTACTTGTGTTAAAAATATTTATTTACATCCCCTGTGGTTTTGGGTACCCGAGATGCGGGAGGGTAATTTTATTTACTTTATGAAATCTATATAAGGCCATATTATACTTTCATTAGTGTAGGATTACTTGCAGCTGCTCCCTTATGCTACATATAATACGATAATTTCATTGTTTCCGATTAATTAAAATGACTTGCGTTTTCTAAAGTACTTTCCAGCCAAAATCACATAAAAAATGTACAATTTTTATATTTTCGCGTAAAAAGGCGTAACAAACAGCTTTGAATTCACAGTAAACTGGCATAGACAGTTTGTCTTTTTTACTCTACCACGCGTTTTGCACGACAATTTTGACGCGACAACGTTCGTTTTTCAAAACATAATTTCAAACTATCGTTTTCAGTACAAATTACTTAAAATAATTTCACAAACCTGATATGACATTTGATGGATTACCTCAGACACTCGCCTTAAGCGAGGAGGGTTCCTGGTTCGTTTTCCGGTGTTCTGTGTTATAATATAACACTGTAACTGGGCCTTCTGGCCTGCTGTGGTGCAAACTATATATATATATATATATATATATATATATATATATATATATAACTGACAGACGCCGTGGCGCAGTTGGTTAGACGGTCTACTGCACTGGCGTCGCGGGTTCGAATCCCGCCAGTTGCAAAAAGAAATCCAAAAAAGTTTTTTTCTCAATTGGTCTGGGTGTTGTGGTGAACTATTTATAACTTACTTTCATAAATTTTATTCCTTTCCTGCTGCAAACCTCTAAAATAGAAGCTTCGCGTGTTCCTTTAAAATAAAAAAAACGAAAAATCTGTAATTTACTGTGAAGAATTTTTCAATCCTACCATCTGCCAATTTTTTCCACAGTGTGTAAAGTGACCACTTAAACTAGCCAATGACTGGCCTTAAACGTTCTCCATCTCTGTTGTAATATGTTTATCCTAGGTGTTTGAAAGTCCAATTTAACCAGAAACAATGTAGTTATTATTGTGTATAAAATAAATGTGTTATTGATGTTTTTTCGCTGTTTGTGCCTTGTACTGTATATTGATGTGTAAGTCCACCCTCCGCCTAAATGTCGATGTTTAGCATACCCCGTTTTGGCCGCCTGTTTCAGATTAGTGTCCCGTTGCTGCCCGCTGCTCCCCTCCCAATGTGCCATGAACCATGGCTCAGATCCCGTCACCTCGGCTGCGTCACTACAGGTTCCACACTCCTAGCTAATTGTCACAGTATCACCTAGTCTAGCACCGACATAGCGCAACTTGCAACTAACCATTAACCACCATCACACTACATAGCACAGCGTCAGATATTAATTACTCAATTCAAATGTAGTATTCTAGTTCAAGCGTAAACTATTTATAACCTATCATAACATTCTAACACTATCATACTCAATAGCATCATCATCATCAAGCCTCATCCGCACCCAGTCGTACATAGGGCACTGCATTAGTAAAACAAATGCAGCTTTATTCAATTATCAGGTAAACTGATCAGTCTTACGCTGCCGGTGCCACTCCGGGAAAAATGAAATATAACTAACAGATTTCAACAGAGATGAAGAACTCTTTAGAGAAGGCAATATAGAAGTCCAGGCATCTACAGGGATGAAAGATGAAAGAATTGAAGGAATATAGATGTTCAAATCAAGGCAGAATGGTAAATGTTACACAATGTGTAAAATACACAGTCAATGGCAGGTCATAAGCCCTGTAGATGCCTGGACTTTGGAGTTCTTTATCTCTGTTGTAATCTGTTAATATAAACAGCTCCCCAGGGAGTTGAATCCAGTCCTTGTCTACAAAAATTTGGACAAACTCAAAATATTGTTGATAAAATATAACAAATCAAAAAATATTTAAAATCAATATTTCACGTCCACCTTACCAGGAATCGAAACCGGGATCTCAAAAATGGTAGACAAATGCATCAACCGATACGCAAAGAGGCGGACTTATCTCTCTTCGATTTCCTCATTCAGGATTTTCAATTAACAGCAGGCATCGAATCAAAAACAGAGTTCCAGGGTTCTGGTTATATTTGACATACAGAACTGAATTTTTCGTCCGTCTGGACAAATAATAAAAATAATGTTACTTTTTTACTCGTTAGCACAGCGTTTAATTAAAGTTACCTAATTAAATAAATATTACTCTGGTTTATTGAGAAAGTTCAGAGATACGGATTTTTTTTTTAAAAAAGCGTGTGGCGAAGTTTCCGTAAAATGTATAAAAAAAATATTTGAATCAAAATAAACTACTTTGAACGACGTAACTAGTTCTCTGAAATCAATCAATGATAGTGTTGATAGATTTACGGTTTTTCGGAAGCTAACCCTTCAATCGGGACAACGTCCCGGAGAGAACTAATAACGTCACTCGCGGAAGTAATTAATAAAACACGAAACTCGAAAAAAATTAAATGATAATAATACAATATATTCAAAAAAAAATATTTAAAAAAACAGTGTTTTACAAAAAAAAAAAAAAAACATTGAACACCAATTGCATGTACTGTAATATATTTATCAAGATAGTTGTAAAAAAAACAAGTAGTTATAAAAAAATCGCATAGAAAAAAAGCGTTCCGAATTTAGTAACGGGTAACGGACGGTTTCTATTTCCGCTTGCAATTCTCGACCGTACCTACGGCCCTTTGTTTTGCTGTAAACTGTAGTTAACTCCGTGGTTGAAAATCATAGAGTAGTATTTTCCCGTATAGGCGACTTTATAAGCAAGTGGCATTTTATTACTATAAGCTTTTAACAGTCATTTTTTTTTCTCTGACATGCTTGATCAGTGCATCTTAAAAATGAATTACTGGATTGAAAAACTAAGATTCTGATTAAAGAACAGTATTTATAATTGATTTGATTTGATATAATTGATTGATTTGATAAATGACTAAATTATTAATGCAGTATTTTTGTTACAGTATTTCTAGAACACTTTAATTTTATCACTATCGCGTTAGAAAGCATAACATTAGTAATATTCTGGTTTAAGTATTTTTTTAAAACAAATCCATGTCGTCGGAATATCATGTTTTAAAGCTCAGTGTCAAATAAAGACGATTTTTCAGGGCCAGACCGCGAAACTTCAGAAGAATATTCCTCATGATAAGCTTTAAAAAAAATCTTATGAAATTTTTTACAAAAAGATATTAAAAAAAAAATTGTGTTTATAGTAGTTTTCTAGTTTTGATATTGTCACATATAACATAGCGCCAAAAAATAATTTACAGCATTTTGATTCCAGCAGGGTAAGTAAAATATTTATAACCTAATTATGTTATCACATTCACGCTAGAATGCACTTTTACACAGATTTACATTTAATACAGTTGACAATGTAGTACAAAAGTATTATTTACGGCTTCAATCAACACATCACATTTTTTTAATTAAGTAAACATTCATACTTCATTCATTTTATCACTTTCATGCTAAAAACTTTGGGGTATTTTATTTATGTAAAAATAATGTGACCTCACTAGGGTTACTGGTGAGTTTTTATAACCTGGCGCGTGCGCTATACTTATACATACGCATTGTGTAGTATCCGTAAATAAGCCCATGATATGACATCGCACGGTATGAAAATAATATATGTCTCTCTCGCGCTCAGACGCTCTTATGAGCGTGACGTAGACAACTATTGCTTTGTTAGTTGCTAATGATATGGTAATACAATATATATAGGATGCTTCTGCGTTCGTCTAAATTTCGCTGCGATTTCTAATAGTAAAAATATAATAAAATGTACGAGTATTAAGTTATAGATTAAAAGCACTGGTTTGTAAATATGTAGGTATTTTCATTTAATCAAATCATGAATAGGTCGATTATGTTGTGATGGCGCTTTCACAAAACGTACACAATTTTTTTTGAATGTACAAAATACTGATTTTAAAAATCTTGACGTTATGCATTGTTGTATTAAATGTTTTTAAAAATCCCTTTTGGATTAGAGCAAAAGAAAAAAAACAATTACTTAAGAATACGTCATATCTTTACAAGTATTTATTTTTAAACAGGCACGTTTTTTATTTAATAGTTTTTGTTCATCATAATAATAATTAATAGAGTGTAATTAAAATGCACAGTTTAAATTTTATCGGAAAAAATATGTATACACACTTATTAATAAACAATAAATCTTGTTATTAATACACTTGAAACAATCTACACAACTTCACATTTTAATAGTTGACATTACTGTCAACTATTTTCACAAAAATCATTTTTTTAAAGTTAAATTGCCCCTTGTTTTTTGGAAGGACTATAATTAGTTAAATGCAATATTTTAAAAAATGATTTTAAAATATAAAATAATGAGACAAAGAATTTTAGTAAAATAAGTTTAAATTTTCTTAACCCATTGTATTTTTTTTTCACATACACAACCCTCTAATCTAACACCAAATTTAAAAAAAAAGCAAATTTGGTTAAAATTGAATAGAACATTTTTTTTAATCAACATCCTGTAGCTTTAAATGCGTTAGTTTGAGTTTACTGAACGCGCCAGCTTAAGTTAAACCACCAGTACCCGTGCCAAGGATAGGCAACAATATACTTTTAAAAAATATTTTTGCAAGCGAGAATAAACAAAAAAGACTTTATATATAGAGATAATTGACAAAATATTCAAACAGTTTTAAACACTACGTTTATTAGTTTATATTTAATTTATGTACACCTGTACTATTTATATTCTAAAAAGAACAATAAAACAACAAAAACATTACACAAAGTATACATTTGTGGAGCAGTTTATTCAATAAATCGGGTTGTGGTCCCGTGGCTAGTGTCTCGGACTCACAGACCAAAGGTCCGTGGTTCGAATCCCACTCTACCCCAACTTGATTCCATTTTCTAATAGTGAGTTATTTACAACTCGTTGAAAATGGCCCTCAAAATTAAATATTTGGGTAAATCATAAGAACGCAAATATTTCTTTTTTAAAAAAAAAAAAAAAAATATTGGTTTGGGCGAACGATACAATCCATTTTACTTCTTCCGAGTTCCACTATTTATTTTCTTATAGCCTTTTCGAACATTTTCTCATTTTTTATTGTTTAAATAGACAGTGAAAGTAGGTTTAAGATTCTAATTGCAAAACTGTATATAGAGAGTAAACGTCAGCGTTCAAAATATAGTCCCTTAAACTGCGGCCAATTGACGTATGTTTGATAGAACGGACTTAAGTCTGTTACGAGCATTTCCCGGGTACTTTTCTCTTCGCAATTAATAAAATGCCTATATGAACGCTAAGATACTGCATAAATTGATCTGGAAAAGAGAGAAAAAGCGATGGTATAACCTTTCACCGGTAAGTAAAGTTTTCATCTTAATCAATACTTGTTTAAAATAGCTCTTTTAATGTTAAAAAACGTTTTATTAATATGTCACCAGTATTAATTGTACGTTCAACGTAATTAAAAGCTATCTCCTGTCTCTGTCCAGCTCAGTTAGTCGGATAGTGAAACGATAAACAAAGGTGACGCTTATGTGGAAGGGAGTGACACACTGAAGAGAACTTACTGTAGACCGTTGTAAACAGTCCGTGTTTTTTACTGTGCTAATTGTTTTGCTTGACAAAGTCGACTTGTTATGACGTGACGATACTTGCTCCCTCCGCTAGTCATTCTCTTTCTTTTGGGAACGGCTTTTTAGCTCAGATTTGTATGGAGTGTCTTCTCTGTATATTATATCTCAACGGCTAAAAAGCACTTTTTTATGTCAATCATTAAACGAGTAATGCAGTGCTTATTGCCAAATTAATCACAAAAATTTTAGCAAACATTTTGCCACAAGTCAGCAAAAAAATAAGATAGTGTTCATCTAGTAAACAATCGCAAAAATATTACAAAGCAACAAATTATGTTAAATCTTGTGTGGTTACGATGTCACACTAAGCTACCTACGATACAAGACTACGAATACAAGTTGTATTTTCAATCTTCAAATTGACATTTTTACACCGGATTTAGAAAGTAAAATTTGTAAAACTGCGCTGGATCTTGAAACAAAAAATATTTATCCCTGCTACGCCAAAAATGAATGTCCACCAATACAGTAATAAATCTTTATAAGAGAGAGAACGAAGATAGAACTCATAACAAGGAAGACAGAGACGTTGTTCTGTGGCCAGTGTTTGTTTAACACAGATTGATTGATATGAGCGGCGAATTTATGATTATTAATTTATGTTGCTATAGCAGGGTTAAATGATATGTTTATTTTTACAAATAATGAAAAAATATTTATTGAACAGTATGTTGAATTGTTTTTTTTACGAATGTCTGAACTTAAGAAAAAATAAGTAAAAAAGTAAAATATCAAATCATTTTTAACATGATAAAATTCCTCTTTTATTAAAAAATATTTATACATACAAAAGTAAACAATGTGCCGCAATTTGTCTTTTTAAAAAATTATCAAACTATAGTATAAAATGTTCAGATATATAATAAAGATTTGAATTCCACCGCTGTTACACTTTGACTTTGTTAAAAATAATATTAAAATTAACCGGCTATTATTACTTTAGTAAGAACTATTGAAAAATATACGTTTATCATAATATTATTGGGTTTAGTTTTATTTGTTTTTATCATAAGTTGTGTTCATAAATTAACCATAGCTCATGGAATCTTCACCGTTCACTGCGTAAATATCGCGAGCAGCTTTGGCAGCTTTATACCCTTGATGGAACGCAAACAGAAGGAAATGTCGAAAATGCTCACTTTCGTCAATTTGCCATTCCAATTTGATGGCTTGTAATCAAATAAAGTAATATGTATAACGTAAAAAAATACAATTTCTTTTAGAGCGAAAAATTTCCTTTCGAATGACGTATATTGTTCTCCGTTTGGTGCTCATTTTCAAATTTGGAAAAAACGGACACAACGTATGCAAACACCGAACATTTAAAAATACGTTTATTAAAATATGTCGATGTCAATAATAGAAGAAAAAAAACGCTCAACTACGAGCTCTCCCATACATGAGGAATGTCACCAGGACTCCATTGTAAACAGCTTATTTCGCCTTCTGCGTCAAACGTTTATTTGCCAAGTCTGAAATTATAGTATTTCACAAGGTTAAATCCAGTCCTTGTCTACAAAAATTTGGACAAACTCAAAATATTGTTGATAAATTACCTGGTCCATGAAGAAGTATAGAAATTGAAAAAATAACATTTTCAGGCGTTGCCTAGTATGTAGGTGAAATAATTCAATTAGATGAATCTCACCCGCATAAATAAAAGTTTCAGCTCTTTAACCTCACAAACATCAACATATGGAAGAATTGAAGGAATATAGATGTTCAAATATAGGCAGAATGGTGAATGTTACACAGTGTAAAAAGTGGCCACTTAAACCAGCCATTGACAGGTCATAAGCCCTCTAGATGCCTAGACTTCCATATTACCTTCTCTTAAATGTTCTTCATCTCTGTTGTAATATGTTAATTTCACAAGATTAGTTATAAAAACAGGTTATTAAAGATATGGAGGTTAACTTTTTGTTTGAACAAAAGCATATATTTTTTTTGATTCCTCACCAAATATTGTAGGATTCATTTTTTAATTTCAATGACGAATCAAGTCGTTATATAACAACTATTTAAAAAGAATAAACTTCAACATATTTAAGAACTGTTTAATTTGCAGTAATAAAAGTGTTATTAAATTCCAGATCTAAATGAGACATAAACCTCTCTAGAAATACTAAAGCTAAGACATCAAATTAGCATACCATTTTTTACTATCTACTTACTTTAATTACTTGCCAAAATGTCACGTCCTTGCGAAGATTGAGACGTTGACATAGGCTGACAAAAAGATACTCATAATATAAACTTAACTTTAAATACTAATTTTCTTAATGGTTTGTCTGTGAAGACTATGAAACCAATTTCGCCGAGTGCGGGGCTTATATTAATTCAAGATGTATTGTACAAGTCCCATCATAAAATATTTCTATAGTAAATTCATGTAATTCATACCTTTGCCCAACGAGCTACTATTAATGTATTGAACATCTCATTTTCAAGAATATTCTGTCTTTTGGTTCGAGAAATCTTTATATGTATATTATTAACCGTTATTGAGAGTGAGGTATACAATGAAAGCACCCATCTCTTTCCCAAAACTGCTTATCTTTATAACTATACTAGTGTCTTTTGTCAGTTTCTCGTATTACATATATATCAATTAATAAAATTAATAATTTACCAAAAATTCAATACTTCTTTCCAATCAAACCGCAGAAAAAATAAAAACATAGAACCTTTAAAAGCTTCCACTGTACCCTTTGCGACAGTATAATCAATTTGTGATCCATCTATTACAATTTTATCTATATCCATATGACGGTGAAAAAAGGGTATTTGCAAAGGTTTGTCTTTGTTGACCTAATAAAGCCAAGCTGAAATCAACTGAGGGTTATCACTAAAGCCCTTACAGGGCACTGCAGATTGAACAAACACCCTGCTAGAATGAACCTTTCCGAAACTTCTAGATGTAGGTTCTGCAGTGCAGATGAGGAAAACATCTGTACGCATTCTAGGTGAATGTGATGTTTTACATCATAAAAGAAGCCTCATCCTCGGGGGACTGCTGATTAAACCTGAAGATGTTTAAGAGTTTGCCTCCTGCCTAAGCCTGATATTTTACGGTTCTTTGCTTCGAGGGGGAGATTTAGGAAAATGTAAACTCTCGTCTTTCACACGGTAGCCAGACTCTTTATAGACCCGGGCTTGGAGGGCGAGAACTATTCACGGGTACCCGTCACAACAGATCCTCACAGGTTGCAGTGACGTCAGGAGCTTGCATGGCACTGACCCTGATGTTATGCAATGAATCGTGACATATTAACATATGCAATGTTCTGTATTTTATGCAGGAAAACGAATTACGTTATCATTTTTAAATCTTCAACTTTGTGTAGATGAAATCCAATTTTTTCACAATTGGTTTGCTTGGATGTGTAATCAACTCTATTAATAACCAAGGATTGTCTCTAAACAATATAATTATTAAAGCATATTTATTGTTTATTTTAAGCGTTGCATGATTGCTCGCACGATTAAAATAATTGCATGGATTGGGTATGATAGATTATTAAATAGATTATATTACAGTAGAACTCCAATTATCCAAACTCCGACTATTTGAATCGCTTTCAGAATTTCAGAAAAAAAATTCAAAACATATTTTTTTTGAATGGGAGTTTCATTATTTTTTACCTTGCTTAAAATATATAAGGTTTATATTTCAAAACTCTTTTCAAAAATCAATTTCAATTGATTTTTCTGCTATTAAATATTATATTATTTTATTTTAGCTAAACTGATGGAACCAGGAAGCATATTCTAATATGGGCAAATCAGAAACTTCTCAGCATTTGCTCATGTGGAGAGGAAACCACTTAAAACTCTTCAGGAGAAGCCATCCTGTTGTGTGTTGACAGTTGTCAACAGGTATTCCGTTCCACTAGAAGAAAGTTCGGCATTTTGTTCCCTATTTTGGTTTATATTACCAATTACCGGTACTATATTGATAATGTATGATGTTACCTCTCGCGTGAGTTCTTTATTACCTATCTTCGATAGGATGCTGCCAAAAAATTCACCCAGGCTTCTGCATCGCGCCTCCCGCTGCTGTCTTTGAAAACTGAAAAGGGGGTAATGCATTAACAGGTGAGGGACATCTTGAGGAGTTTCATCGTCGCATGGGCAGTTGTCGATCTCGGAGAGCTTGAAGCAATGCAGGTAGCTCATTAATCCACCGTCACCCGTGAGAATCTGGGTGAGCTCGTGGCCAGCTTTCTGCATTCTCCTGAAATCATAGGTATGGAAAATTGTAGGGAAAAACATTTTAGTAATAATTCCGGTAGGTTCACTTAAATAACAATTGTTCCAGAGTTAGAGAGTTTTGCTTTTTATTTTCCTTCTTAAAAGCTGTGTGGGAAATCGGCGAAATCAGAAACTGTATTCTTGAGCGTAGCCTCTCGAGACAAAAAGTCAGCCTTTTCGTTGCCAAGGATTCCGCAGTGTTCCCTTATCAAGCCGATGTACACGTTCTGGTGTCTGCATCGTAGCTTCTGGATATCTGATCTGATGTCCCTTATAGTAGGGTTGACTGAATTTCGATCAGTTATTGCATGGATGTCAGATTTGCAATCGGTCAGGATGGTTATTTTCTATCTGTTTAGTGACTTTTTCAAAACATAGACCAGGGCTTCTCTGATCGCAAACAGTTCCGCCTGAAAAAGGAAGCAGAAATCGCCAAGTTTCAACTTTCTCGACGGTAGCTCTCTGACGCTATCATAGGGTACAAAAGCTGCACTTCTCTTGGAATGTTACACAGTGTGTAAAGTGGCCACTTAAACCAGCCAATGACAGGTCATAAGCCCTGTAGATGCCTATACTTCTATATTACCTTGTTTAAAATATTCTTCATCTCTGTTGTTATATGTTAATATTAACAGCTCCCCAGGGAGTTGAATCCAGTCCTTGTCTACACAAATTTGGACAAACTCAAAGTATGTTTGAATAATAATTCTGTCTACGCGCGCTATTGTCCTTTCCTCCGTGAACTGTTCCCCCTTCCTCCACTGTTCGTTTGATTAGTCAGTCAGTGTGTCGTTAACCTTGTTACTACGCTTAATGTGTAAAAGTGATGCCTTTTCATTTAATTTAATTAAAAGCTTATTTTCTGAAAAAACATTTTTTTCTTCCATTTTCAATACACACAAAGTAATTTATTAAAATAGACCCCCTTTTCGGAAAAAATTCAATCATCTGAATTTTTAATTATCTGATTGGGGTCCGGTCAAAATTGATTCGGATAATTGGAGTTCTACTGTATTTTGTTCCTATTTGATAGTGTGATGGGGAAATCGGTAAGTAAAATACAACTTAATACATACCTAGTTATAAGATTTTATGGTTATTTGATGAATTTAAATAAAATTATTTAATGAATTGAAATAAGATTATTTGATAAACTTTCAATAAACAAAATGGCCTTTACTAAGACGTTTTCTTACTCGAGTGATGATTTTGATGAGATACAAGTTTTCAACAAGATTTTTTTGCACCACAAAACGTGCTAAGCATTTGAGCGATCACAACAAATAATAATGAACATGCTTAAGTTATCGCAGTCATAAGTCAACGCGTGTGTAATCTCTAAGTCAACACACGTGTCGGTTTGTTTTATGTTCTCCTCGTAAATATAAACAGTTCACGGGCGAAAAATCGGCGTTTACTATAAAAAATAATACAATATATTGCATTTGAAAAATGGTAAAGAGTATCTGATACAAAAAAGGGAAAATTAAATTACTATGATGACTGCTTTTCTTGACATTTGGCTTGCCAACCGCCGCACTAACGAGTATTTAGACACAAAAACCGGTCACAGCATATAATAAGAAAGTTCGTCAAAAACCTCGTTCAACCTTTTGTTCTTCAAGCTAGGTAGCCGGCTCATCTAACGACAGTCATTAAAATTCCTCCTCTCTCGTCCCTTGTCCAGGAGTCAGTAGAAATCCAAGCGTTATTGGAGGCACACGTTTTAAATCTAGGCGCTTTCATTTAATGGACAAGTTTCTCTCGCGATTTTGAACTAGTGTGATTAAGTTTTTTTTTAAACAGTATGATCTGTATTTAAACACATGTTTTTTCTACTTATTTAATATACTTGCGATCTACGTTTAGGAAGTCCTATTTGGATATTAAATTTATTTAGAAAATTTTCAGAGATTGGTGTTTTTGTTTATTTGTCTAATCTTGTAGAGCTATATCTTATTCATAGAAATAAAATTCAAACTATGTATTTACAGATATATTCTGCAACAAAACCTTCCGCCTACTTCCGCCATTTCGTTTTTTAAGATTCCAAAGTCAACGCGTGAAAAGGGTATATTTTTTTAATCAAGTCTTTTTTTCCTGCAGATTCTTCAAAAACTGTTAAGAAATTTACTTGAAAAAAACTGTCTGACATCTTTAAAAAATTTAAAGGGAAAAATATGAATATAAAATTTTTGTCAATGGAAAAAAAAAAATGTAGGAATGACATTATGTCCGGATGACTGAAAAAAATGAATTAAAAAAAATGGACAGTCTGAAAATGGACATTTTTACATTTACATTTTTTACATTTTTTTTGCACCACAACAGGCCAGGAGGCCTAATTACAGTGGTGAATTACATCACAGAGCACGGATTTTTACTTCAGAGCAGCCATCGAGTCCAATACACTCATCCAGGGTTCAAACTCTATTTCACATACAAAACTATGTTTTTCATCTATCTGGACTCAAAAACTTCATAGTATTGTGTAGATTTTTAGATTAATTAATTTTTATTTCTTTCTTTTATAATTTTTTTTTTTTTAATTTTCGATTCTACTATGGAGTATGTTTATGTTAAATTTTGCATTCTCAATCTTACTGTTCGGGTAGGTAGGAAGATATAACCTTAAGACAATATACCTGCCCGTATAAAAATTACATGAGTAAGTTCTATAAATATAAACCGTTTTCATTAAATAAAATTTACATGAAATATTTCAAGTCTTTGTAATTTTGACGATTAATCACAGTTTCACCTAATGCTTATATTTCGAAATATTTGTCAAAAAATATTTTATATGAAAGAATTTTAGGTCAAACTCATTAAAAAAATTACAGTTTTTAAAAATCGTTGCGGTAAATTTTTATCTTTTTCTTTAGAAATAATAATATTTTTTTAAAATTTTTAATCCCACAAAGAAAAAAATAGGCTTGTATGTTGTATGTTTCTGTTTGACAACATAAACACTTCCATTATTAGCTTCCAAGTCTTTTACGTGGAAATTGTCCCGCAAAGCTTATGTTTATTTATTTTTTTCATAAAACTGTTGGTAATTTGAAACACTTTCATACAATTAATTCATTTAAAACGATTTTTTTTTTAAATTTATTTTTTTTTTAATTTCAATTTTTTATTTTTCATTTTACTAAATTATAAGCTCTTGTAAAACATTTTTTTAAAAAAATCACAAATTGATTTTTATATATATCTTAAGAACTATAAAGAAACTACAAAGAATGTAGGAAACAAGGTATTTTTTTTAATAACATATTACAACGAGATTGAAGAACCATTTTAGAAAAGGGAATGTAGAAGTCTAGACATCCACAGGTCTTATGACCTATCATTGACTTGTTTAAGTGGTTACTTTACACACTGTAACATTCACCATTCTGCCTATACTTGAACATTTTAATTTCTTCGATTCTTCCATATGTTGACGTTTGTGAAGTTAAAGAGCTGAAACCTTTTTTGTTGTGGGTGAGATTCATATTATTGAATTATTTCACCCACATACTAGGCAACGCCTGTAAATATTTATATTTTTATACTTCTTGGACCAGGTGAATTTTTTTTTTTAATTTTTTTATTTTATTTATTTATTCACACTTATTATCAAAATACAATTCCATATTCACTTTGCCCAGCTAACAAGGGTACATACCCCGTTCCAAGCTAGGCAATTACATTTTAATATATTATAATACTTAACAAATTAATATAGAGCACAGACAAACAAAATATAAACTTATTCGGATACACATTTTGATTCATATACATACAGACATACACACACATATATACACACATGTATATATAAATATACACATATATACATATGTACATACACACACACGTTCATACACGCATGCGCATACACATACATACATTCATAAAAACATAGACAATTTATTTATGCGAAACTTCATGGTTGTCATCTATAAATATATATTTTTTAAATTATTCTTTATTTTTTATATTTTATTTTTGACATCCAGTAAGGTTCTCCAATCCGTGGCATGCATCAACTTTTCTGACTCCCTACGACCAATGTCATGAAAGAGCGAGGTCAACACCTTCCGTAACTTGACAACACTCCCGTCTTTCCACGATTCTGGCAAAAGGTTATGGACCTTTTTGCCTACGTTATAGTGTTGTCTCGATGCCAGAACAGTGTTGACCCCTTCACTTAGTATCAGATCCCTATTAGAGTATCTTGTGTTATGGTTGTGGTTGACGCTTGGGTAAATGTCTCTCTTTATGTGTGTAACCACTACCGTTCTCAATATATACTGTTGAATAATATTCAGTACTCTGAATTCTTTGAAGAACAAGTCACTTGGATAGCGAAATGTTTTTTTTAAGATGACTCGGATTAAAGATTTCTGTGCAATTGCTGCAGGTTCAAGGGCGGTTTTTGTGCAAGCTCCCCAACCAATTAGACCGTAAGTCAACACAGAATTTATCAACAATGTTTTGAGTTTGACCAAATGTTTTATAGGGCTTAAGATCTGTTATTTGCCGGATTTTGTGATCACCGATTACACTTTCTTACATCAACTGTTTTATCTATATTTCCAATGCCAAGGCTTTTATATTATTTTCGCAAAAAGGTATCCACACCTGTATTGATTAAATCCAATATTTATCTACACTCACTAACAATTTACTGATCGAAATCCAACATCCAGTTAACAAGTCAGCCAAATAAGATAAAAAACATCTTTGAAATTGGTATGAATATTATGCCAAAAAAAAACCCGTTGATTTCTCAAAAAATATTAAACACAAATATATTGTCTTAAAAAAACATTATTTGGAAATTCGTTTTTTTTATTGGAAACAGCACATGCATTTTGTATATTATTAAAATTGAAGTCAAACGTCTTGTACGTAAATGGTCAGCGCATTCGCATACCATGAAAGAGGTAACCATACCGTAAGTCTGATCATCTTACCTTCATGTTTTAAATAAAATATCGAGATAAGCTGCGGTTGATGTAGGTACTAATGCTGTGCCTTTCGGAAAGGGAACGATGATGGTTTAGTGAAAAGGGTGGCCTTCGTGGTGTAGTAGTCAAGACGCTTGACTCACACACGGAAGGTCCCGGGTTCGATTCCCGGTGACACAAAAATTAAAATGTATTTTTCTCAAGCCTGGGTGTTCTGTGATGTAATTCATCACTGTAATTGAGCCTCTTGGCCTGTTGTGGTGCAAACAAAAGACAAGGTAAAACATATTATAATATAATCATTCGTTTCATTAAAATCAAAACTTTTATTACAGCGGTGGTTTCGAGTAGGGATGAATAATTTTGAATTTACCTTATTTAAAACAAAACACTTTTTCCTTAATTTTATCACCCAACGTTTTTGTTTCGCTTTTATTTTAAATTAAATCCCAGAAACCATCTGATTCACTCGAATAATTAAGAAAACAATAGAACGCCTTCTTTTTATTTTGCGCGGGAAGTAATACCTCCATTTTTTTTATTTGACACTTACATTAATTTGATGAAATGGCCTCCGTAATTTTAATGACGCTTTTCCTTGTTTCACGCGACGTTTATATCTGAGATTAAATCTTTGGAATTGTAATAAAGTAGACCTCGGCATAATTCGACCGCCATTTTGGCAGTAACTTGGTGGAAAACTCTGTTCCTTTTTCCGTAAACCGAGTTAGTAACTTGAAGATGTCTTGCCGTTAAGACTTTTCGCCAACAATGTCTTGATGTACATATATTACAACAAAAATGGGATTTTATTAAAATCAAGGCATTAACATGGTTTATGAGCTGTCATTGACTGGTAAGTGTTCACATTTTAACATTATTCTATGAACATCCATACCTGTATATCTTAAATTATTCCATCTGTTGATCTTTGTGAAATGAAATAAATATTTGTCTAAAATTTCAACAAAGATAAATAACTAAATGCTATTAAATATTTGTAAAAAACCACTTACCGACTTTTCTTTGTCCACTGGTTTCAAGGTGTACTTGTCTCTTCGTCAGGACACCAATTAAGCCAACATGCAAAACCAAACAAAAATATTAAACCAACACGACATGAATTTTAATAAGCACATGCACTGATTAAATTACAAAAATATTCCATGTTGCTTGGGAAATAGTTGAAAAAGAGGGGATGAGCTTAATAAGTTTAGGGTGACCATTACAGTGGGAAATCGTCTAAAAAACTATATTAAAAGGTTCAATAATCAAACAACCTTTTAATATAGTCCTTTATACGACTTTCAATTTAGTCCTTTATGCGATGTTCTACTGTAATAGTCAAAAAATATATATAATAAAATATAATTTAATCAGTGCATGTTTGTCCTAATCAGTGCATGTGCTTATTTAAATGCATGTCGTGTTGGTTTTTATATTTTTGTGCAACAACTATGGTGAAGGTGTATATTGGGTTCTGCATGTTGGTTGATTTGGTGTCCTGACGAAGAGACGTGTAGGTCTCAGAAAAGTCGGTAAGTGGTTAAATACAACTATTTTAAAACATTTAGTAAAATGTTTGACCATGAAGTTAATGCTTTGAGTATTAAGAAGAAAAGTAACTTTAAAACCAAATTCTTTTTTCTAAAATTAGTATTACTGAGATATTTACGAAAATCTTTGAAAAAATAATTGTGAGATTTCTAATTATGTTTCATTAACTCAATGGAGAATTTTAAGTTGGCGGTTACAAGTCGTATAATTGATATCTGTTTTTGCAAGATTCAGAGACGGTTTTGAATTACGCTATTATTTGGGTAGGTAGATTTTTATGTATAGATGTTTTTGACATCAATAACTCATTTTCCGTTTTTGGTTAAGATTTCTAATTTTTATTCTTATACCCTCATATTTTACTTAACGTGTGTCGAGGCGAAAAAAGAATACAATTTTGTGTGTGAAATAGAAACAGAACCTTGGACGAGTGTTTTTGATTAGATGGCTGCTCTCAGGTAAAACCCTGAATAAGAAAATTATGTAAAGATAATTCGGTCTTGTCGCATTCGCTTATCATTTCTGAGGTCCCGAGTTCGATTGCTGGCAAGGTAAACGTAAAAACATGATATCAAATTTTTGAACTGCAATATTTTATTGTTTCTGGGCTAGCACGCGAAGCGTAAGACTAATTACCTTACCTTCCATGTAACAAAAATTATATTGATGCTGATGCAGCGCCTTATACACCACTAGGCGCGGATTGAGAACTAATTATGACGATGACTACATAATTATCTAATTTAGCCTTAAAACATTGTTCAAGTTCGTGGTCGATAGTTGATTAACATAAAAAAACAGTTGACCTCCAGTAATTTTAAGCGTCCGGGTGAATGAAGAATACAGTTTTACGTGAGAAATAAAATGAGAATCCTGGAAGAGTGTTTTCGACTCGAGTAATAGAAATTTGCCCGCATCGTAGTGCTGTGGTTGTCGCGTTCGGCTACGTTTCTCGTTGAGAAAATTTAAGATGTACAATTCGCTTTTTGAAATATTTTTTATAAAGTTCCGATCTTATTCAATTCTGTTTATCAAAATTAAACAAATAAAGTTTTTGTTAAAATTTATTAAAACCGCGGTCGATGAAATTAAAATTTTCAAATAAAAGAACTGATTTTTGACGAAAAAATATTGTTTTTCTAATATAAGCGAGACGGATAAAAAGACCCTTGGATTTTAAAATGGTTTTCGGGTATGTGAAGGGAGTGTTTTTATTGTAAGTATTATGTTAAGCACTTCAAAATTTGTTATGCGGTTGCTCTATTTTATTTTAAACGCTCATATGTAGCACTAATTTAAGAGGAGGCGATGTCTGACTCTTCATCAAACAAACGTTTTTTCGTATTTTCTCCCTGGGTTAGAGCATTGGAGCTTTAGTTTTTTACACACTTTAGATATCTGCTATTATCGTGTGTTCATCGTTTGTCTTTTTAATTTATTTTTTTTACAGGAGCTAGGACCATCCAAAAACCCTTTGAGGCACCTAGTTTAATCTGCCGTCTTTGGACGTACGATAAACAAATATAATAACTACATTTAAAAAAAAAAAAAAACCTCACCCATACAGCAAATTTCATTTTAATACTTTTTATTTAAAAAAATCTAAAATTCATTAAGGTTTGGGGTAGAAAAATGGGAATTCAAGAACTTGATTTTGTCTATGTTATCTAGACATAATCTGTCCTACGTGTAGTTGTTTTTTTTGCACAATATTCGGAAAAGACTCTAAGAGAGGATTACAGAAAAACTGTATTCAAATACCCTACTACTGCATATCTTTCTAAAGGGATTGATTATATTATTATAATATAATAAAGGGATTTTGAGAATTATGCAATTAAAATCTGTAATCTACTTACATTGTCCATTAAAACAAATGATAACGATTTTTTTTTAAAAAGACTATAAAGAATTAATAGTGGGGCTAGGTAGAAGTAAAATGTATTGTCTCATTTGCTCAAACCAATATTGAATCAACTGCTCCACAAATGTATAGTTTTTTTATTATGCGTTTTTAAATATAAATAATGTAGGTATGCAGAAATGAAATATAAACATAAATACGTAGTGTATAAAACTGTCTGAAAATTTTGTTAATTATCTCTGTATATTAAGTCTTCTTTGTTTATTCTCACATAAATAAAAAAAAAATATTTAAACTTATTAAATACGAAATCAAAAACTGACTTGAGCCTACTAAACAATTCATTTTATTTTTACAAATATAAAAACAAAAATTTTCGTGACAATTGTTTCGCCTTGTTTTCGCCATTTTCAAATGAATGTGAAGATTAAATGGATTGAATGTCCTTATATAGTTATATAATTCAAGGTACTTAAGTAAAAAATAAAAGTAATCTTATATTTGTAAAAATAAAATCAAGTGTTCAGTAGACCCAAATCAGTGTTTGATTTCTTATTATCAGTTTAAATATGGAGTTCTACAAAATAAACACCAAATCAATCAATTCTCCTCGGCACGGGTAACTGAGGACATATTTATTTTAATATTAGTCATTGTTTATTATGTGAAAAAAAAATTGTAAATAAATAAATATGTATGCTTCCATCTTCCAATAGTAACTAGTGCATAATGCACCGTGTAATATCGTCACTTGATACTCCATATTACTTTATCAAAAGGCGTAAATCTTTCATTATGTGTGTATTTGCTAATTTAAAACCCGCCTTCGTTGGTTTGAAGCTCACCAAAGTCATAATTACTCAAGTTGTACTTACTTTAACTTAGTTAAACTTCATTTATTAAAGGTGTTATCAGAAAACATTTTTGCGGTACTTGGGTTGATTCCTCTAAATTAACAAGTTTTAATAAGTTTCTTAAACGTGGCTAAAAGGAGACTTAATGACTTTAAAAAAACAAAATTGTTCTTCATTTATTCGAAATAAGACAGCGTTACCATCATGTCTTTATCAACAGTGGTGCATAGGCACACTCATTTGTACCCGAAGCTATCAAATTTCATATCGATTGATGTTTTGGTTAAACATTGAAAAAATCATACGCGATGAAATTAGTTAGAAAATGTATTCGTTTTTAAAATAAAATAAAAATAATAAAACAATTGTGTCTGGCTGATAATGACAACAAAGTTGAATCAAAAACCGTTACAACCTGGTAAATACGCTGAGGAACAGGATTAGAAATACCGTCATACGTGAGGCCTGCAACATAGAAGATATTGTAAGATGGAGCAAGAAAGAGCGACGATCTGGTACAACCACGTGGAGAGAATGGATACCAACAGACTTTCACACGTGGACGTGGTAGCAAATAATATGCCAGAGGGTAGTCGCCAACCTGGAAGACCTGGAAGAGGTGGCGAGACAGTTGGAGTTCGGTATCCCGGGAGACTTGTTGTAATAAACAGATCTCTAGATCTACTACAAGATGATGATGAAGAAGGAGAAGAAAGAAGAAGACAAACTACTCTAGCATATTTTAATTAATCTTTTAATGCCCAATTATTCTGATTCGAACAAAAACATATTTTATATGTACGTTTCTTTGATGCAAATACTGGGAAAAATAATGAAAAAAAAAGTTTTTTTTTTTCAGTTTTATTTTCTTATTTTAGTTTGTGGGGACAATATGCTACATCGGGCATTAAGGGAGTTTCAAAATACAAGAATGTAAGGAAAACAAGATATAACAATATCATTAACATCTTTTTATATAGTGAAAGTTGCGGAAACAATTATAACTTCAAATCTTAAAAAAAAACGAAAAAATCACCCTTTGAAACTTGGCTAATTTTATTTATTTTTGTTCATGTATTAATTAAACGCAAAGTGTATTCTACAATATAAAACATAAGAATATAATGAGTTCAGTTAGATATAGAAAAATAAAAACGATATTAAAATATGGGTACAAAAATAACAGAAAATAAACATATATGTATGTACTTACGAGTATGTCAGCATACAAAAGATTATAAAAAGTAGGTATATAATAACCATAAAATGATTTAAGAGCAGATCATTAGCATAAGTAGCTTTTGCAAATAAATCAACATAATACGTGCAACTGACTTCTTGTTTTAAATTTGATCAAATAATTTTACCCTGGTGGCAGCTTTTTAACATAAATTATAATTGCTAGTATGAATACAATATAATAAACTGTTTGCCGAAAGATTAACATTTTGAAATCACTTTTAGAAATAGAATATCGGTATGTAGCAGGTTTCCTAAACTGGGCATTGTAGGGTTAAAAAATAAATTATTATATTTTAAAATAGTTAATATTGATAAAAAACTTCACAACTGAAATAAAACTTGATTTTACTCTCCCCTATACAACAATAAAATTGGAACTTACGAGTTTTACAAGTTCTTCTTCTTCAATCCTTTTCTACACCTAATGGTGCATAGGGCACTGTTTTGGTTCACCAATCGCAGAAAATCTTGATCATTTTTGTTACATGAAGGAAAGATGATCAGTCTTACGCTTCAGGTGCCAGTCCAGAGACTATGAAATATTCTAGTGTTAAAAAATCATTTTTATTTAATATTTCACATCAACCATGTCAGGAATGTAGCCCGAGACCTCTTGCATAGCAGGCAAACGCGTTGATCAATACACTACGAAGCCAATAAGTTAGGCCGAAGATATTTGTAGAACCATCTTAATCGAGTTGTGGTCCTGTGGCTAGTGTCTCGGACTCACGGACCAAAGGTCTGTGGTTCGAATCCCACTCTACCCCAACTCGATTCCCATTTTCTAATAGTGAGTTATTTACAACTCGTTGAAAATGGCCTTCAAAATATTTGGGTAAATCATAAAAACGCAAATATTTCTTGAAAAAATATAAAAAAATCTTGATTCTTGGTAAAATATTTAAACGTGATAGGTGTATTGCGATATAATTATAATCATTCATTTTCGTAATTAGGCTTCTTAACCTGTGTCTTGATCGATATTTATTACTTATTTAAATTTATTTCAACAGAGAGGGAAAACATTTTTGAGAAGGGAATATGGAAGTCTAGGCATTTACAGGGCTTATGACGGATGAATCTCACCCACGTGATAAAGGTTTCAGCTCTTTTACTTCACAAAAGTCAACAGATGGAAGAGTTGAGGAAATGTGGATGTTCAAACATGGGCAGTATGGTGAATATTACACAGTGTGTAAAGTGGCCACTTAAATCAGCCAATGACAGGTCATAAGTCTTGTAAAATGCCTAGACTTCCATATTCCCTTCTCAAAAATGTTTTCCCTCTGTTGAAATAAATTTAAATATGAACAACTCCTAGGGAGGAAATCCAGCCAGGTCTGCAAGCATTTAGACATAATCAAACATTGTTGATATTATTACTTTCATAAACTTTAATCAAATACTGGTAAAAATAAATTTAGCATAAAATACCTGGATGAAAAAGCTTAGTAATAAAATTGCCTTAAGCTGATTTCACGGACAGAACAATTTATGATAATATAAAGTAATTTAGATTTTCTTAAAGAAAACTCATGCTGATAAAAAGAATTCGAGCTACCATATCTTACAATGTAACTTTATTCCCAACACGAAGTAGTAAACATTCTACGACTAACACGCGAAGATGCTATTAAGGACTTGGCATTGAGTATCGTTTGACTTTTCTTTTGAAACATACGAAGGATATGTTTACAGAGTTCATAATTATTTGTGAACTCTTGTACGTGTTTCAATTCCTTCTATCACATTCTGTCTTCGTTTTACGATAATTTGTGTCGTTATTTTCTCTAATTCTCACTACTTAAAAATTTACAGCTCCATAATGCAACTCATAGCATTCAAACAGTTTAATCAATGGTTAAGTTATTTTAGGAAGTTTTTAAAATATTTTTATTATTATTCTAAAAGATTATCAAACTAAGCAGATTTTTTTCGTACTAAGTTTGTACGCTTGTACTGCAGCGTATTTAAATTATGTTTATTACATAAAGGTAAGACGATTATTTTATGTTCTATTTTTTTATATTTTGCGTCAAATATCGGATGTCGGAATCGAATCGAAAACGCCCTGACCATTTGTTCCACGAGGCGGATTAATAAAAATATAAGCTATTACTACTACCATAACGCCATTTCCCGTAGGGGTAGGCAGGGAGAATAGACCGCCACACACGTCTATCCTGGCATGACCTGTCTGCTTTTGACATGACCAGACTTAAGATTTTAGTTTATCTGATCATGCCACGTCTTCCTTGGTCACCCTTGTCTCACGTTGCCGTTTATTTTCGCCATATATACTTTTTTTTACCATTATTTCGTCGTCCATTCGTTCTTCGCGACCAAACCATCTCAGAGACCCTTTCTTAATTTTATTAATTATACTTGACTCAGATTTACACTCTCGCCTGACTCCATTATTTGTAATCCTGTCATACATTGATTTCCCACTTATTCGCGAGAGATCGCGTTCACTCGACTTTTATCCTTTCTCTGCTAGTTTCATGTTTCACTTCCATACATAAGTGTTGGGACTAAAACTCCGTTGAGCACTGTCAGTTTAGCTTCGATTAACATATTTTTATTTGCAATTATTATGCTTAGTGCGCCGTTCATTTTGTTGCCCGCATTCAATCTCTTTCAATATCTTTTTCAAAATATTAGCTAATAAAAAAAAAAAAAATTATTATTGTGAAACTGAAAACCTATCTAAGCATTTAAATTTAAATTCTCTATTTTATTTTATTTGATTTTATTTCGAATACAAACAGATGTAAAGGTTAAATAATAATTAAAAAAAAACTATATAAAATGTATACATAGTAGGCCTGTCATCCAATTATATGTATTCACTAAATAATGCTGTAATAAAGGGAAGAGGGCTTAGAGCTTAAACTTTATAAACAATAAATATACCATATATTAAAATAAGATAAATATGGACAAAACAAGGACATAGTGGGAAAGAAAAGAAGGAAATTGATAAGGAGTGGTAAAGGATGATTGAAGGAAAGTAAGAGTGGAAAATTGCGTTTGATTTAATGATAAAATTAATTCTAAATGAAAAGCAAGAAAAGAGACAAAACGTTTATTCTCTGCTATTCTGAATCAAGCGTATTAGTTCTCTTCTGCACATATTGTAAGGAGTGTTAAATATATCAAGACTGTTAATTTTTTTGTTAAATGCTTCACATATACGAAGGATCGTAGAATGTTTCCGAAGATAAGTTTTAATTTTACGAATATAGAAAATGTCAGAGTCTAGTTGGCTGGAGGAGACACGGTAACCAAGTAGATTAATGAGTTCTGGGGAATCGAATTTATTATTTACAATTTTGTAAAGCAGGATCTGATCAAAAATATCTCTTCTGTGTGCTAATAAATCAAGGTTATGAAATTTTAATGAAGCTATATAATTTGGAAAATGCAAATGAAATTCGTATTCTAGTTTTTTCAGGATTTTTTTTGAACACTCTCGATTCTATTAATATTTAATTTACAAATAGGAGACCAGATAGCAGTGCAATATTCAAGATGGCGGCGTGCGTATGTTACTGAAGATAACATAATTATACCTTACGTCTCTAATAAATATTCCTCAAGTGTGTTGAATGCGGTGATCTCGAGATGCAAACTAGGTGAAATATTAGAAGGTGCGCGCATGAAGATGTTGGGACGCTGAAAGTACCCTATCGGTCACCGCATGTGGAAATAAATTCCCCTTATGTGTACATAGTTACCTGTTATCTGCCCCTCGATATCTGCTCCAGCATATTGGGGATTTGGGGTTTAGGAACATCATTACCTGAAAATAATATGGTTGTGATTTCATACAAAATAGTTTATATGGCAGAAGAAATATTTCCAGACTAATAAACCTTCATTCGCTGATATATTTTTTTTTGATAGACACAAGGAAAAACAACAGCAATACAATATAATTCATAAAATATTACACATGAAGCATAAAATAATACCAATAAAGTTATACATCAAAATACGCTTAAAAAAATTCAATGAAGTGAGAAATGAAATGATTTAAAAAATACTAAGAATAATTACTTGTATGACGGTGAGGTATGAGGGTGCGTGTGTGTGTGTTTTTGATGAGTGAACTAATAAATAATAAATTAAAGAGAAACTTTAAATGTTGATTTACAACAAATCCACAGAAATACTTTTGCTGTCCTGTAAATACGTGGACTTTTAAAATTATACGCAATTGGTTATATCCAATCGATTTGAATTTGGTAGCGATCCCGTGGCTAGTTTCGAATACTCACGGATCAATATTTTAAGGTTCGCACCTGTTTAACCACAATTTGATTCTCATTTTCTACTAGTAAGTTATTTTAAACTCGTCAAAAATGGCCAATTACAAAAACAAAAAGGCCACTGCGGTGGCGCTGGAACGCTTTGCGAGCAGCGGAGCCCTAAAGCTCTTTCAATATTTGTTAAGTGGGCTGTATTTTTGGCGTTTTAATGCAAACAAAATGAATATCCTCGCTATGCGGTATGCAGTGTGAATCGGTTACAACCACAGCAAATGAGATGGAAAGGAAGGGATGCCACTAACCTTATTCTCGTTCTTGATGAACTTGCTGCATCCGACTTGACACTTGCGAGCGGCACTAACACAATGGCAGCCCCGATCTTGGGCTCAACACTGGTGCTTGGAGGAAACAAAGTTTTGTGATGCGGCGCACGTTCAATAAAATAAATGCGCGATGTACGACACGAGGTTTTAATGTA
>NW_028278649.1:0-41446 GCF_059751315.1 Micrasema longulum
GATGCAATATGAGATGGCGTTTCTATTACTGCGATACGTTGAATAGCATTGGTCTAAACTCTAGTTACTCATTAGCGAAGTGGTACAGCGGGGAGTTGGGAGGAGGAATGCATGTAAAATATAAAGGCACGAAATCAGGATTTTTGTGGTTACAGCTGGAAATAAGCAACCAAATACCAAAAAACGTACTTGTAAACTTACCAGTTTATTAGAGATTATCAAACTTAGATTGATGAATTGTAATATTTGCTGTTTGCACTAGGGAAGAGCAAAGATAAATATGAATTATTATTGATAGATTTAGCAGCAAAATAATTCAACGATTTTGATAAATTCATTTTATTTATTTTATAAATTTATTGCAAAAATAAATACACATATTTAATACGAATTTGAATCGGGTAGTGATCCCGTGGCTAGAGTCTCGGACTCACGGCTCAAAGATCCGTGGTTCGAATCACACTCTACCTCAGCTTGATTCTCATTTTCTAATAATGAGTTATTTACAACTCGTTGAAAAAGACTTTCAATATTAAATTTTTGGTAAATCATAAGAACCAAAATATATTTCTTTTTTTCATTTAAAAAAATAAAAAAGGGAGGGAAAAAAAACATGGAATCTAGTAAAACTAGTGAATTATAAAATGAATACGTAGAGTCCTCTAGTATGATTATGGATGATTAGGATTATGCAAAAAAAAACAATGTAATGATTAACAAAAAAGATATTGAAAAAATATGCCATCTGTAAGACCCTAGAACGGGATATTAGGCCCCAAAGTGTTAAATCGTGAGAGATCAGGTTTATTTACTGTCAAGAAAATGTTATATGTACACATTGCGCTCAAATAAGGTTTGAATTTAAAAAAAAAATGTACGATTTAATTTTAATGTTTTTGTCTTGGAAAACGTTACCAGATAACGTTTTGATTGAAAAGTTTATTATTTTCGAGGTACCGTGTATAACCGCAGGTGAGACAACCTACGCTTTGTTTGACTTTCATTAGTCAAAATACATAACGTAGTACACCCTACGTACGAAGCCTTGTAATTAAACACAATCCTGCATAATGAGTTTTCTGGGTTATTATGCCGTGTGCCGTTCGCACTATTTTCCGACATTTCCGATAGCATAACAGCGTCCGGTTGATTTTATATGTGTAGATAGATACATAGCGACTTGAATAAGTTTTCGCTGTTTTTCGTTCGAGGTTTCTCAGCTTCAATTCGTACGGCACCCGATTTATTTATTGACATAAACGGCAAATCTGCCTTTAACAAAAAAATATAATACTAACATATTAGGCTTAGTATTTTTTTTAAACCTTTTTGTTTTACCCAAGATTTATAAAAAAAAATAAAACCTAAAAATTATACAAAATTTATTAAAAAAATTAAACCTTTAATTATACAACATATTCAGTACAAAGTTTAAACAATTTTTTTTTTTAGAAAAAAGAAATATTTGCGTTCTTATGATTTACCGATTTAATTTTGAGGGCCATTTTCAACGAGTTGTAAATAACTCACTATTAGAAAATGGGAGTCAAGTCGGGGTAGAGTGGGATTCAAACCACGGACCTTGAAGCCACGAGTCCAAGACACTAGTCACTAGTCACCAGAGAAAAACGAAAACCTAAGTAGAAATAACTGCTTAGAACGTCAGAGATGAAAGCACTAAAAGCAATAATATGGAAGCTTTTCTATTCAATAATTCTTTTTTAAATATTTATTTTCAATCACAAATATTTAAATTAACGGGTTAAACTATTTTTTACCGCTTTCGTTATTAAGTATTTTAATTAATTTTGTTTTACTTGGGATATCAACAGTTCTACATACATATTTACAGTAAACAAACAGATATAGTGTTTAAACTCAGAACTAATAACACATTGACACAAAGTATACAAAGTAAGTAAAGAAAATATATTACATATTAAATAAATACATATATGTTATTTTCATGTACTTGTAAAAAAAATTTGATAATCAAAAACTTTTTTTTTTAAAGAACAGTGAGTTATTGTAAATTGGTAAAGGATGCTTGAAGAGAGGATAAGGAAGGGAAGGGAGATGTACATATTTATTATTATAGGGTCTACCAAGTTACATAATGCATTTTTAGTGTAAATTTTAAATCTGACAGCGAGATGTTTGTGTAATCTATTGTGTGTACACTGAAAAAGTCCTACTAAAAAAAGCATTTTTAACATACGATGTTTTACTTATTGGTATATGAAACAGGTGGTACCGTCTACAAATCCTGGCAGGCACATGTATTGTTATTAAACTAAGTAGTTCTGTACAGTCAACTATTCCTGTCATAATTTTGTAAAGCAGTAGTTGGTCCGCACACACTCTGCGGTATAGTAGAGAAGTGATTTCATGGTAGGTAGAGGCAGTGAGAGTTGATACATAAGAAATACCGGTTTTGTATTTTAGGTACTTTGTAAATTTGTTTTGGATATTTTCTTTAGTATTTCGGGGATTAATTCGTTCTTTTTATTTGGCACATTCGCCCCTAAGTGGATCATTTAGACATCACCAGACGCCTCAAGACTCTATCACCAGCTTTCGCCTCCTCTCATATCAATCTCGCGTCCCCAAGATTCGCTAAATTAAGTCAGAAAATCGTAATAGACGGCCTTCAAGGACTGCAGGAGTAGGCAAGCGTGAAGAAGAGACAACTCGAATTAATACTCTCGTGAGGCATCCGCAGCACGTTTCCAAGCCAAGTCCACCGTCGCTTCCTCAAGACGCTCATTATAGGAGGCTGTTGCATCCATGCTCGGACTTGAATGTTGGTAATGAAATCAAATCACATTAATCATAATATTCTTCTCAAACACTTACTATTCACGACTCAGAAATTTGGTGTTTTGAGTTTAAGTAAGGTGCCAAGATTTGTACCCATATAGGAGTACTACTGGCTATACAAGAGTTGTTAATTCAGACTGGGGATTAATTTATAGGGGTAAATTCAAAGACTGCTAATCAAACAGAAATTTACATGATTTGAGTAATTTCATTAATCGGGAAAATAAACAGTCTCTAATAAGGCGTAAAATCTTTAAACCACACATTGTTAATTGTAGATGTTTTATCGACTTAGACAAAGCTGTTGAGAATATAGATGTATCGCCATTTACATGGCTTATAATCTGTATGCCCTTTTTTATTTTATATTTTTATTAATAAATTTTAAAAATGATACTTTTTTTATATTTATTCTAAACAAATCTAGTTTTATACAACTAGTAAATGTTATAACTGTAACTCTACAAAAAAAGAGACTAACTATAGTGCTTGAAGAGTGACTTACACTATTATGGTTATTTATTTATTAGAGTTTATATAATTTTGTATACAAGTGCATGAGAAAAAAATTAAAAACATAGGATATATAAACAAAAAAAGATAAAAAGAATACATTCACACTAATTAAAAATTAATGCAGTTTTTACAAAGCATAAATAATGTACTTGTAATAATAAAAACAAAATACATAACACGTGTGATTTATACAACATACACATTTTTTTTAGTAATTAACATGGAATTTAAAAAAAAATCTTTCCCATTACTTTACCATACAAGACAAAATAAGAGATCTAAAATAAAAAAAATGGTGTGACAGAGGTAACGTACCAAATTTATTGCATATACATAAAAATTAATTTCAAATGCATACAATTTTATTGCATTTACATACAAACTATTGCATATACATACAATTTTATTACAAATACATACATTTTTTTTTCACTGAATCTTTGCAATACAAGAGAATCAAAAGATTATTATGGAGTATCCTCTGGTTAGGTTAGTCTCCATCTTACATAGCTCCGCATTTTCTAAAATAATATTTTAAAAGTAGTTCTGTATTGGTATCTACAAGCTCATGCCCCTTCCTCCAACTCCTCCCTCTATTTTAAAAAAACTATTTCTCCTACAACATAAACTATAATCAGTGTATGCAAGAGTTGCCTACTAAAAGCATGTGGTTTCAAATTGGTATGTTAGTTTTATATTTTTGAGGTAAAAGTGTATAGCGGGTGTTGCATGCTAGTTTAATTTATGTCCTGACGAAGAGACGTGGTTTTATACAGATATTTAATAACATTTAGCAAAATGTTTGATCACACGCTTTAAATATTAAAAATATAAAATATTGTCGATTAAATTTTCTTCATTAAGATTCGTGTAGCGTTTAATCCTCTGCCTATCTCTATGGAGAAATGACGCTACTATAATAAAATCGAATTAAAATTTGGTATTCTGGTAGAAAAATCAATAGCTTAGTAATAATTTGGCTAAAAAGGGCTAATCCGGAAGCCAGTGAGCGCATTTTACACTCAACTGACTCCTGTATCAATGAACAATAAATCAATTAGTTTAACTGCCTAGAAAAGTATTGAATGACCTTAAGCATTACTATTTTTTTTATTTATTTAATGTAACAAACACAGCCATACAAAATTAAACAATACGTACAAAATAATAACCAATTTATTTATTTGGTTTACAAACAATGAAAAATAATTCACAATGTACTGTGTGAAAAAAGTATACTATTTGACTACAAACTATCTGGGAAAATTGTCAATCGTTCAATGAAAGCGAGAGATTTGGGTGTACTGATGGATAATAAGCTTTTCTTTTGAGATCACATAAATACAATAATTATTTTTTTTATTTATTTATTTATTTAGTTCTATGTAACATAGTCTAATATATATTTACAACACAATATTTACATCTATACTTATTCTAACATTATTTATCACTAATATACACTTAGTATCCTAATTTAAAATATTAACTGTTTCATATGTACATTTTCATTAATTACATTCACTATTTACACTTTAACTATATACTACCTAATATTTTTCACATATATACTTTTTACATTTAATTTTAAATATATTTACATTAATTTCATTTTTTATGCTTTCTGGAATTTCTTCAAATAGTTTTATTCCTTTGTACATAAGGCAGTTCTGGAACATTGCTTTTGATTTCTTTTCCAGTCTTATATTTTTAGATCCTCTTGTTGCATAGTTATGAAAGAAATCACTATTTTTTAGTTTATTTCGAAAATATCTCGGAACTATTCCTTTAATAATTTTGTTTATTTCATTGGCAACATTGAATTTGATTCTTTGATCAATTGTCATAATATCTAGAAGTTGAATCATTTTCTTAACATTTGTTCGTCTCCCACATCTTAATATTATCCTCATCGCTTTGTTTTGTATTATGGATTATGTATTAATGGATAACTCGTAAAGATTTCTAGAGTTTATCATTCTAATCACCTGATACACTCAAACTTATCTACAATAATATTTTGAGTTTGTCCAAATTTTTGTAGACAAGGACTACTATACTTATGTACGTAGTCAATTCGAGTTTGCTCCATAAGTATGGTCCCCTCAGTAAAATGAATATATTAATCAAATCGAAAATATTCAAAAAAAAATAATTAAAAGCCTGAAATATCTTTTTGGTAACATTGAAAATGATTACGGCGAATCTTTGATCAAATTTAATATAGAACCACTACAAAAAAGGCGTCTTACCTGTGATTTAATTTTTCTTTTCAAATTTCTAAATAATATGGTTGATTCGTCGTACTTTTTAAAAAATCCCGTGGTGTAGTGGTCAAGACGCTTGACTCACGCCCAGAAGGTTCCGGTTTCGATTCCCGGTGAGAACAAAAAAATTCAAATGTGATTTTTCTCAAGCTTGGGTGTTCTGCGATGTTATTCACCACTGTAATTGGGCCTCCTGTTGTAGTGCAAAAATAAAATAAATAGAAAATAAAATAAAAACAATATTAGTTATTGTTGTCCTCTTCGCCATACCAGATTGAATTTCCTTTTTTATAAACCAACTTGTAAAAACAATTATACCCCAAATTCATTCATTAGACGTACCCTGACAATTATAATGGACTTAGATATTTTTAATTGGACGTTGTATTTGTACATAATTTTTTTTCATGGAGTTATGTAGATGTGCATATGCATGTATGTATATGTATGCGTTCATATATGTGTGGATGGATGGCTCGGAGTGTGCATTCGGTATTTTCATTTGTTATCAATAACCTCCATGGAAAACGCAAATGTTATTGTTTAATCATTATTTTCTCCCTTAAGTTTTTTGTTGATTTATTTTTCTTCACATTTAATGTCTTTTACATAATTAATGGAAATTTAATTGGTCTTTTTAGATTTTAAATTTTTTGTTTGTAATAGGTACTTATTATGTATGACTGTATGTTTTCTAAATAAAACAAAATAAGCATAAAAAATAAAATATACAGAAATATTTTTAAAGAAAGATGCTATATATTTTTTATCAACTACATGTAAACACGAATAAAATACCAATTTAAAAAATTTAAATTAATTTGTTGCAAAAATCTCAAGTTGACGCGTTAATACAGACGCCCTTATACACCGATTTAAAAAAAAATAACCTCAACATCTTGCCTTATAAACTGGAATGTTATAGAATTCATGGTGATCTTATACCATGGTTGAATTTTTACATAACAAATAGATTCCAGGCAGCAGCTTTAAATGGTGTCTAATCTAGTTTTAAAAACTGCAGCTCTGGTGTTCCGCAGGGTTCCTGTTTAGGTCCGATTTTATTTTCTCTCTTTATTAATAATATAAATCTGTGCTTTAAATTTTCTCAATTTCTACATTTTGCTGATGATGTTAAGATTTTTGCCAATGTCAACAATATATCACACTATGAAATATCCAAGAATATATTGATCGTCTAATTGATTACTGTGATAAAAATCAATTGTACTTTCATACTTCAAAATGTTATTAAATGACATTTACTCAAAGTAAAAATTTCATTACGCTCAATTATACAATAAAAAATAATTCCATATGACGGTGAAGCGAGATTAGAGACTAAGTGTTATTCTCGATAGTAGATTGCTGTTTGGATTTCACATAAATTCTATCGTTGAAAAGCTTACTTAATGCTGGGCTTCATTTTAAGAGTTTCCAAACCCTTTAAAAAACCCTTTACAATGAAGACTCCATACAACACTTTTGTATGCAGTAACTTGGAGTTTGCATTCATTGTGTGGAGCAAAACAAACGTTGAATGGATTGAAAATGTTCAACAATTTTTTTTTAAATACCTAGATTATAAACACAATAAAACGCTTTGCACTTACAGCCAATCTACTAAACAAAATAGATTTTTTACCCCCGAAAATAGACGCACTATATCTGAATTATGCTATTTACATAAATAATTAAATAATCAAGTAGACTCTTTTAACCTACTTTCCAAAATTAATTTTAATGTTCCCTTTCGCGTGGCAAGAAATAAGTATTTATTCAATCTGCAAGTATGTAACACTAACTATGCACCACACTCTTTACTCTATCGTTCTTGCTCAAACTCTAATGATTTTTTTTCATGTATCGATGTATTTAACATGCCCCTTAATTTATTTAAAAAATAATTAAGACCCATTATTTCTGACTGCAATACGCACCCACTTGCTATTTAATGATGCTCACGCTTACACACACCTGAACACTTACTTCTACATAAATACACTTTCTTACAACTCTACACTTACTCTAATACAAATACACACAAACACATCCTATTTTTGTACCACAATTTTATATGTAAGATTTTTATTTAGAAACTTGGCTGGTCTGTCTTTAAACCACATCTTTATTATATAATTTAATCAATGTAAACTGTTTGTTTCTGTAAAATAAATAAATTATGTGGAAATTCATTGATTATTATAAAATTACTGTAAAAAATAAATATAATACTAAGAAAATAAGCATCACAATTAAACAAGCAATGCAAGCTTTCAAAACTAAATTATTGAAAAAATTCATATATCAATCCAAAAACGCATCTTGTCTGTATAATACATACTTAACAAATTACAACAGGGATGGAGAATACCTTAAATAAGGGAATATGGAAGTCTAGGCATTTACAGGGCTTATGACCTGTCAATGGTTGGTTCAAGTGGCCACTTTACACTCTGTGTAACATTCCCCATTCTGCCTATGTTTGAACATCCATATTTCTTCAATTCTTCCATCTGTTGATTTAAGTGAAGTTAAAGAGCTGAAACCTTTATTGTTGTGAAGAGATTCATCTGACTGAATTATTTCACATACTAGGCAACGCCTGAAAACAATTTTCCAATTTCTAAACTTCTTCTTGGACCAGTTGGTTTCATTACAATATTTGGGTTTGTCTAAATGTTCGTAGACAAAAGACTGGATTTCACCCCCTCGGGAGTCATTAAGATTAAAAAATTACAACAGGGATGGCAAATACCTTAAATAAGGGAATATGGAAGTCTAGGCATTTACATTGTCATTGGCTGGTTTATATGGCCATTTTACACACTGTGTAACATTCACCATTCTGCTTATGCTTGAACATCCATATTTCTTCAATTATTCATTAAATCTAAACAATTAAGTGTCAAAAATGTCAATCTCTACGTTTTCAATGCTGTTGTTTAATCTGCACATACTTGATATTGGAACTGAAGGAGGACACAATATTCTTAAATGAATCCACGTGGTGTTTTTGGGTTTCTTAAGGTATGACCATTAGGAACACTAATTTTTAAAGCCAGTAATCCAACGTTTGTCTTCAAACATAAAGACAAACTCCAAATATTGTTAGGATAAATAATGTTAACGTTCTATACGAATAGTATGCCGATTCCATCAGCAAAATAATTGCTTACTTTACGGCCTGTAAAATTTGAAATTCTTAGAGTATGGCATATCTGGCAATTAAAAGGCGAGCAACAATGTCACAGAGCGTACATAGTAAGTCGTTTGCCCTTAATGTCGGCATCTCTAACCTCTTTTGGCAGCCATTTCTACTTACGGCACTGCGAATTAATCACAACAATGGAAGGTACGATACTGCAAAAGGTTTTCACTAGTGATGTGCATGATTGGTTTTAATAATCGAATTATTTGGTGGTAAAGAAAACAAAATAAAAATATTCGGTGGTAAACAGAACAAATATATAGATATATAATCATATTACATTCATAAAATTAAACATAAATACAAAGTTGCTGTGACGAAATGACAAGTGTTATTTGTGTTGTTGGCACTAACAATATACCTAAATTATTTTCTTACAAAACCGATCCATATTATTTATTTGTTTTATTTATTTCGGATTTCTACAGCTTTTTACAAAGAAAAAAAGGAGAAATATATTAACAATACTAGAGCCAATTAAAAAAATCCACTGTTAATCAAATAATACATTATATATAAGAAAAGCTTTAAATTTATTTCAACAGAGAGGGAAAACATTTTTGAGAAGGGAATATGGAAGTCTAGGCATTTACAGGGCTTATAACCTGTCATTGGCTGTTTTAAGTGGCCACTTTACACACCATTCTGCTTCAAAAATGTTTTCCCTCTCTGTTTAAATAAATTTAAATATGAACAACTCCCTAGGGAGGGAAACCAGCCAGTCTGCAAGCATTTGGACATACTCAAACATTGTTATTAGAAAAGAGTTTATAAAATTGTATGATTGCAACGTTTGTATTCATGTATGTGCATATGAATGTGTGTGAATGAATGTGTTACTATGTGTTTGTGTCTGTGCGTAAATGAAAAAAGTAATTTAAAACGTGTATAGGAGAGAACTAAATAAAAGGTTTGACTTTAAAGAAAATAATAATAAAAATGAATATTTTATACCTATTTTCGAAACCTTTTAAAAAAATTTTTTTCTTAGGTAATGTTCTGTTTTGGTTGTATTTAAAAAAAAAAAAAGTAAGTGTCAAAACATTATTCTGAATAAAACAGTTTAATTTAAAATTTAATTAGCACATATTGAATGAATAATGTGCAACGAGTCCCATATAACACGGTTGGTAACCAACCACAAAATGCAGTACATACGATGTATTGTCAACAATAAACAAGCTAAGTATGACAGTGCGCGTGCGTTAGTGCAAATTGAGCATACATATTATGTGCACCAACTGATATATATATTTATATCTTTTTATATATAATATATTTATATATATATATATATATATATAAATAGATATAAAATTGAAAGAATTCGAATGATGATTTTTCTCAATGACTTACCGTCAAAACTAATAAGTTAGGTGTTCATAACAGATTAAGAAAATAATCGAAATAGTTGTAGAAAAAATCGTTACAAAAATTATCGTTATCGGTTATGAAAAAAATTGAATTTATATGATTAATTTCATAACGGGTTAAAAAAAGCAGTTTAGTTATATTCATAACAGGTTAAGAATATAATCGTTATATTAGTCAAATATTAGCTATAGAACTAACAGTTTGTCTAGAAGCACTTTTTGATTGATTTATTTCACAGTTTTATAATTAGCAGAATAACTTATTATTTTGATAACATGTTGAAAAATACAATCGAATTCTTCAGTGTTATTCAAAAAAGGCCCCCTTTTATCCAAATCTAGTTTGTATTTATTTATTTATATATTTTTTTCCATCATAAATAATGATTAATAATAAAAATAATGTGATCTCACTGGGGTTACCCGTGCTGAGGAATATACTTTAAAAAAATATTTTTACATTTGAGAATAAACAAAGAAGACTTAATAAACAGATATCATTAACAAAATGTTCAGACAGTTTTAAACTCTACGTAGTTATGTTTATAATTAATTTATGCTCATCTATATTATTTACATCATAAAAAGCACATTAAAATATCAAAAACATTACATAAGCTATACATTTGTGGAGCAGTTGATTCAATATTGGTTTGGGCGAATGAGACAATCTATTTTACTTTTACCTAGCTCCACTATCCATTTTTTATAGCCTTTTTGAAAATTTTCTTTTTGTTTTTATAGATAGTGGAAGAAGTTTAAAGATTTTAGTTGAATAATACTCAAAATCCCCTTGTCTGAAAGTGGTATTAGTTTGAATAAGTTTAAGTTGTCTTTGTGTTGAGGATCTAGTGATTAGATTATTTGAAGGTGATGTATTGTAGGAGTTATGTATTCCATTTGAGTAAGAATAGTTTTGGAATCTGTAAGTGAGTATTGTTTTAGCGTATACTTGCTTTGGTGCCATAAATTATGATTTGTGGAGTATTTCTTCATTTGATATCTGTATCTGGACTCTGAGTATTATTTGAATGATGTATTTTTTATAATCATATCATCAAAATTATTAATTATTCGTAATGGAAACAATTGCTTAGATAATCGGTAATTAGTTATGAAAATAAAATCTAATTAATAATTTTTCTGAAAAATTACTACGAATTTTTATGGAAAAAAACACCAACAATTAATTTCACAAGTAAAAAAGAGTTAACCATTAATTTCCATAACCACTATCGCTAACATTAAATTGATTAATTAAACGAAACTTTTGTTTATATTCAATTAGTGATCGATCAATCCGTTATGAATTTTCAGGTTAAACCCGTCTATTGGTTACGCGCATCGCTAGTTGTCAAAGAGAAAATGGCGTCGGGTTGTAAAAGCTCTATAAAAATTAACGCTGAGAAGTCGCATGTGATGGATTACGCTTTCAAATGAAGTTAGAAATATCATGAATCAAGTTTAATTCATAGCAGGAGCAAGTTCGCTCTCTTTGTATTGATATTTAGTAGTTAATAATAAAAAATGTTACAAAAATACGCAAGCCAAAATATACACGATAAAATATTCAAATTACTTAATTAGTGAAATTTCTGGAGGAAGTTTAGTATAAATTATATTTTTTAATGCTGTGATTTCTACGTCAACGGTGCAATTTTGGGGTCAAGATTGTTTGTCTTTCTCGGTATAAAATAGCACTTATTTACGGTAATTCGTAGTCAGAGTAGCAAATTTCATGATCTCCTCAACGGTAAGTCGAAGAAATGTGAAATTCAAACGAGTTGTGAATTTCACGCGTTGTGTTAGATCATATTTTAACATAAATGGTATTTATTTATTTATCATACAGCACAAGTGCCTTTAACAATATAAAAAATATGACAGTTAAATGAATAAGTTAGATATATAAAAATAATTAAATCATCAGAAATTTCAAAAACGTTTATTCTAGTAAGGTGTTCATGTTTATTTGATCTGCAGTGTCCTGTATTGGCTTTACTGATAACCTTAGTTTAGTTTTAGCTAAGTTTTATTAGGTGACAAGCAAACCTTTGCGAGTATCATCTTTTTCTTCCTTTCTACATCGCGCGCCATTGTTCTTGAACTTTACAACAATGGTGATTGGACTCATAAAGGTAATAAACCAAAATCAGTGATCGAACATTCCATCCAAAAAAATACACCTGATAACTATATTTGTGACTATTGCACGAATGACAAAAAAGTGTAATAACTTGATTTTGAAATGGTACTTTTTTAAAGTTTAGTCTTTATCTTTTGGTTTTAAACCATAAAAGAATATGGTATTAAAAGTATTTTATTTGATTTTAAATTGTTACTTTAAAAGTTTTGTCTTATCTTTGTTTTTTTCTTTAAAGTCTCTATTTTAAACTTATGTGGATCAATAAAAGCGCGGTAATATCAAACAAAAGGCGCGCAATTAACATACCGGTTTGATAATACCGCGCTTTGATGACGTTTTTGTTTTTTTATAGAAAGCTTACCTAACAACTAATTTTCCATTATTTTCCTTTATTTTATTAAGGTTAAAACAAGTTTGTACCTACAAATGTAATAGAAATTAAAATATCCGTTCAGTTGTGGTTGTAAAATGCAATAACCTTAGGGGCTCGCCAATATCCAAGTTTCCCCTACATGAAATCGAGACAGCGATAACCCATCAGTATTAAGATTTAGACAAACTTCAAATATTATTTGTGTAGAAGTTCTTTTTTATTTACGGGAATAATTCTATAGAATATGTTTCAAAAGTTGGTTACCAGTTTTTCGCGCTTTTGTGTTTCGCTATGGTTAATGTATTTTGGAGTGGAAAGTTTTACTCAGAGAGCCAGCGATAATGTTATTAATTATTCAAGCATTTTACATTTCACGGTACCTTCGCTGCCTTTGCAAAAAATTGCCAAAAAATGAAACCGAAAAATTCAAGAACCATAACATGTGGAAGGGATTTTGCCAAATTTGCATATAAACGATGTGAGAAAAACATCGTTTGAAAATTAGCGATTCTCTCCGCATTTTATTTTCACTAGTTTTAAAATCCCTCCGATTTAACAATGATGAAACCAATTTGAAGGCATACATATATAATACAGTTTTAAACACCGACATGCAAGAAACAAAACATACATAAAATATACAGAATAATATGTAAATATCTGTACTGAATAATATCTAAATATAATATACAGAATATCTGGGAAGCATGTTTTCAAGAGATGGAAGAGTAGAAAAAGATTTTGAAAGGAGAGTGAATGCGGGCAACAAAATAAACGGAGCACTAAGCACAGTAATATCTAATAAAAATATGTCAATCGAAGCTAAACTGGCAATGCACAACAGAGTTTTAGTCCCTTTATGGAGGTGAAACATGGAACTGGCAGAGGAAGGATGAAAGCCGAGTGAACGCGGTTGAAATGCGAACTCTTAGACGAATGTGTGGAAAACCAATGTATGACAGGATTACGAATGATGAAATCAGGCGAGAGTGTAAATCTGAGTCAAGTATAATTGATAAGGTTAAGAAAGGGTCTCTAAGATGGTTTGGTCACGTAGAACGAATGGACGACAAAAGAATGGTCAAACAAGTATATATGGAGAAAATGAACGGCAACGTGAGACAAGGACGACCAAGGAAGACGTGGCATGATCAGATAAACCAAAATCTTAAGTCTGGTCATGTCAAAAGCAGACAGAACCGAAGGGCATGTATGACAAGATGTATGAATGTGGAAGAGGCTAGGATTGTATGCCGGGATAGACGTGTGTGGCGGTCCATTCTCTCTGCCTACCCCTACGGTGAAATGACGTGATGGTAGTATTAGTAGTAGAAGATAGAGTAAATGACGATTTGAATGCGATTATTAATAAAAACAACAACATATTTTCTTACTTAATTCATGTCCGCTCCCTAGGAGAAGCATGTTTTAATTTCATCATCGAAATCATTCTCTTTCCGCACCTAATGGTGCATAGGGCACTAAATTGGTTCACCAATCGCAGTATCTTAATTATTTTTGTTACTTGAAGGTAAGATGATCAGACTTACGCTTCAGGTGCCAGTCCTGGGACTATGAAATATTCTAGCGTAAAAATAACCTTTTAAATAATATTTCATATCAACCATGTCGCGAATCGAACCCGAGACCTCTTGCATGGTAGAAAAATGCACTAACCATTACACCACTTGGCCGAAAATTTTATTTCACTACTCAAAATACTTTCAACATAGATTTTTGACCAGTTTTTTTTGGTTACTTAAAATACTGTTTTTTCTTGTAATTACTTAGATTGTATTCTGAATAAGATGTTTTAATGATTATAAATTTAATAATGCAACTTTTTTTTTAGACAAATACATACGTATTACAAAAAATAAAATGTATTCCAAACATTGTGTAATAAGAGTGTAAAGTGGCCACTAAAACCTCTTAATGACTAGTCATACGCACTGTTAATGCCTTGACTTCCATATTCCCTTCTCAACAATGTTTTATTTATCAAAAATGAAACCGGTCGGTAGAAAAAATAAGTGGTTAAAAACTGAGTTGTTTTATTTATTTTACAATAAAATAATGGTAGACATAATATTGTACACATGTCATGTAAAATAAAGAACATAAATTCATTTTATTTTTGTAGCATGAACAAATAAAATAATTAAGAATAAAGAAAAAAAACTCAACAAAACCAGATACAATTGTTCAAAATATTTTTTAAAATGTAGAAAAACAGAAAAAAAAACATTTACTCGCATATATTTGAAAATTCAGAAAAAATATAAAATAAACCGTAGGTACATTAATGCAACCAAAACAAGTAAATAAAATAAAAATAAAACAAAATAAATAGCAAATTTGAATTTAAATCTACAAAAAACCCATTCAATTCAACTACAAACTAAAAAATACTTCCCTTTCAATGGTTTCGTCAATAAAGGATCTTGGCATTACTTTAGATAGTAAACTCTCATTTCGTGAACACATTGATAATATTGTAAACAAATCTCTCAAACTTCTCGGTTTTATCAATGACGGCGGACTTTAAAAATATTAATACCATCAAAACTCTTTATTGCTCACTAGTTCGACCCCATCTAGAATACGCTTCTCCTATTTGGTCTCCATTCTACAGGACTCATATTGGCCGTATCGAGTCTGTCCAACAGCGTTTTCTAAAAAAAGTAGCAGGGTTGCTCGGATTACAAAGGGGTAATTATTCTTATTTTGAAATAGAGCAGTCTCTTAATCTGTCTTCATTGGAGAGACGTAGAACTGAGACGGACCTTATATGCATTTTCAAAATATTTAATGCTTTAAGTGATGTCCCATCTCTGTTGCAATCAATTTCTTTTCATGTTCCCAACCGTGTCACCAGAAGTCAAAATCTGCTATTTATAAAATCTTCTAAGAGCAACTTTGGTTTTTATGCCCCAATGTCCAGAATGTGGAGATTAGTCAATTTATCACACGACTTGGAATTTTTTGGGATAGATCTTCCGACTTTTCGTAGATCTCTTTGCGACTAAACAGTATGGGATTAAGTTGGATTGGCATAGTTTAGCTCAAAGTTTTTGGTCTTTCGTTTTTTAAAATATATATTATATATAGTTGGATAATTTATAAAGCGCCATTTTTGTGAAAATCACCTCAAGGGCGCTGTACAATTAATAAATATCCCAGTACGTCTTGCAGCTACAGAGCGCATGGACGGTTGGGATTCTAGTTCCTCGTTTTCAATTAAGATCAATCAAAAATTATAATAGATAGGAGCTAGATTACAGGACGTCTTGCAGCTACAGAGCGCATAGACAGTTAGAAATTTAGCCCCCATTTACACATTTTAAAAATTGACAAATAAATTTAGTGTATTACAAAATAATAATAATATGAATAGTAAAAAGGAGTAAGATTACAACACGCCTTGCTGCTACTAAGCGCATAGACGATTGGAATTCTAGACCCCGTTTACAAAATTAAGGTATTTTAAAGTTGATATATTAAAGCTAGATAACCAATCATCGTGCAGCTACAAAGCGCATGGATGAGAGGAATTCCAGCAAAGTTAAAACAATATCAATAAATTTATAAAAAATACAGTATATTAGTAAATTGGTCAAGTGTTCATACCAAGAAGTAAGCAATAAAAAACTAAATAAATCAAACACTGTTTCAACTTCATGGTTAACAAAGGGAGATAGATGTCCGAAGAGAATTTGTATCCAATATTGTATCCAATTATTCAGTTTCTTGCATTTATGTTTCTTCATGTAACTGTTGTAATTGGCTTAGGCCGTATGTATATAATAAATAAATAAATAATACAAAAAATAAAATTACCTGCTCAAATAAAGATCTAAAACATGTAAATAAAATAAAAGAGGTAGAAAAAAAGGTTGCGAAGAAAATAATAATAATATGTTTAAGAAGATATAAAAATAATGAGTTTCTTAAATGAAAGCCTCACATTTATAGTAAATCAGTAAAGAAACGTTTTGTCTTCTAACCAACTTCGTAATAAAACATAATTTATTTTTTATTGAGTTAGATATTTTTTAAGTCAAATGAGCGCTTTCGAAATATTTTTGGAACAGTATGAAGAAACGAGAGAGGTAGAATTAGTAATTTACAATGGAGTCCTAGTTCCGACTCTGATGTATATGAACGAAGTATGGACTTGGAAAAACAGGGATGAAAGTAGGCTGATTGCTGTCTAAATGCCATCTCTCAGGCAAATGTGTGGTAAAACTATGTACGATAGATGCACAAATGTTGAGATCAGTACATTGTGTAAGGCTGAGATAAGAATTATCGACAAAATCAAAAAAGGAGCACTGCGTTGGTTTGGACGTGTAAAGCGAATCGACAGCAAAAGAACGGCTAAAAATATTTACATTGCTAATGTTGATGGATGCAGAAATAGAAAAAAACCGAGAAAGACTAGAAAGGCATGACCAAATCCAACAAATACTTGAAGATGGACTCGTTAAAAGTCGGAATAATCGGTGCGCGTGTATGAGAAGATGTATGAATGCAGAGGAAGCGAGATCTGTATGGTAAGATAGAGTGATGTGGCGTTCTATCCTCTATGTACACTTGTATTAGTTTCTGTTTCCATTCACAATTTGAGTACGATTTCATGTTTTTGTTTTTAATGCGGATACATTCAGCCTGATTATCCATAATGTGGCAGATAGATTTCAGATTTTATCTTAAGTGAATAGCCGCGAGAATATTAAAACAACCCCCAAACCAACTAAGGGCTGTTCTTCCTGAATACAAATGCCTTTCTGTGACAGGGCTAGAACGTGGGGATGATAAAAAAGATAATGTACAGTTCTGGTTAAAAATGTACTAAATTATGAGGAATTTCATTTTTTAACGGCGTAAATTATCTATCGTGGTCTAATGATCAACGCGTTTACTTACCTCGAGGTCTCGGGTTCAATTTCCGACATGAAATGCTAATGAGAAGTGTTTTTACACTGCATTATTTAAAACTTTCTGGACTGGCACATAAAGCGTAAGACTGCTCACTTTACCTTTATCTTCACCATCCCTGTAGTATCTTGATACAAATTTTTAATTGTATGTCACACTACACTTTTGTTTCATTTACTTTTTACTAGGGAATATAAATAATACTAGAGTATATTAACATAAGTATGTCATGTCCTTTTATTGGTATTTAAAAAAAAAAAATCTTAACATTCAATATATTTCATAAATCAAACATGTTTTTTTAAATTCCATACTAACTATAATTCTACAAAAAAGAGACTAACTCTTGTGCTTGGAGAGTAATTTACACTGTTACAGTAATTACAATATTTGAGTTTGTCCAAATGTCCGTAGACAAAAGACTGGATTAGAATTGATATAATTTTGAATACACGAGTACATAAGAAAAAAAAATATAAAGACAAATTCAAAATATTGTTGATAAATTACCTGGTCCATGAAGAAGTATAGAAATTGAAAAAATAATATTTTCAGGCGTTGCCTAGTATGTAGGTGAAATAATTCAATTGGATGAATCTCACCCGCATAAATAGAGGTTTCAGCTCTTTTACTTCACAAACATCAACAGATGAAAGAATTGAAGGAATATAGATGTTCAAATATAGGCAGAATGGTGAATGTTACACAGTGTGTAAAGTGGCCACTTAAACCAGCCATTGACATGTCATAAGCCCTGTAGATGCCTGGACTTCTATATTACCTTCTCTTAAACGTTCTTCATCTCTGTTGTAATATGTTAATAAAGGTAAAGCTATTTTGTGAAATTATAATTAACTGTTTGAGGTGTTTAAAACGAAATCTTTCATTTTGCAGAAAACACGCACAATACTTGATTTTAAATTCTTACAGTATAGATGCTAATGGGCAGATTAATGGTTGGGTATTTTGCTATGTTTTTTTTTAAAATATGCTTTTTGCTATACATATACATTCATTTTTTTTATAATGACTTTAAATATGTTTCTTACTATGTATTCTGTATTTATTTCGCATTTTACTGAGTTTCTTAATATTTTTAAAGATATATTTATATATTTTAATGGTTTTTACTTTGTTTTCGCTGCATTTATTACTTTGTTTTTATTATGTTTTTGCTACGCTTTTTTACTACATTTTTATTATGTTTTTACTACATTTTAAATTTGTTTTTACTACAATTCTACTATGTTTTTACTAAATTTTTACTATGTTTTTGCTACATTTTTACCATGTTTTTACTCAATTTTTTACTTTGTTTTTCACATTGTCCTGTATCTTAATAACTGTTTCTATATATTGATTACTGTTTTTTATATATTTTTTGACTATCTTAGAACGGGGTAAATAACCCTAGTTAGACAGTCAAAACAACTGTAGCAATTGCACAGAAATCTTTAACCCGAGTAATTAAAAAAAAAACATTTCGTTATCCAAGTGACTTCTTCTTCAAAGAATTCAGAGTGCTGAATATTATTCAACAGTATTTATTGAGAACGGTAGTGGTTACACACATAAATAGAGACATTTACCCAAGCGTCAACCACAACTATAACACAAAATACTCTAATAGGGATCTGATACTAAGTGAAGGGGTCAACACTGTTCTGGCATCGAGACAAAACTATTACGTAGGCAAAAAGGTCCATAACCTTTTGCCAGAATCGTGGAAAGACGGGAGTGTTATCAAGTTGCGGAAGGTGTTGACCTCGCTCTTTCATGACATTGGTCGTAGGGAGTCAGAAAAGTTGATGCATGCCACGGATTGGAGATTCTTACTGGATGTCGAAAATAAAATATAAAAATAAGGAATAATTTTGAAAATATATATTTATAGATGACAGCCATGAAGTTTCGCATCAATAAATTGTCTTTGTTTTTATAAATGTATGTATGTGTATGCGCATGGGTGTTTGTACGTGTGTGTGTATGTACATGTGTATATATGTGTATATATATATATGTGTATATATATATGTGTATGTCTGTATGTATATGTATCAAAATGTGTTTACGAATAAGCTTATATTTTGTTTGTCTGTGCTCTATATTAATTTGTTAACTATTATAATATATTAAAATGTAATTGCCTAGCTTAGAACGGGGTATGTACCCTTGTTAGCTGGGCAAAGTGAACATAGAATTGTATTATGATAAAGAGTGTAAATAAATAAATGTATAAACGTTGTATAAATTATAATTTTGTGTATGTAATAAAATGATAATGATAATAATAATAATAGTAATAATGCCTCTAGAAATCTAGTTATCTTAAAACAATAAATGTTAAAAAATACAAAAGTATTTTAATGTTAAAAATTCATTAATATAGAATGTCACCTTATACATTCAAAGTTTGAATGAGAAATCATTGATTTTTAAAAATCACCAAAATTCCGCTAGCACGTAATTTACATATTTTAAAAGTTATTGTGACGAATGAAGTAAGTGATAACAATTAAGTACCTTAAAATTAATATAAAATAACATGTTAAATGCTCATCATAGGTTGTGTGGTCAGCCAGACACTAAAAATTATTAAAACTGGTCAAATACTAAAAACTAAATTTTAACATGACAATGACCCCGATTTAGCATTGATTTCCATGATAATACGACTCAAATTCCCGTGCGCGAGTTGTAAGGGACAGACGCAATACATCAACCCAAGAGTGTTAATATTATAGATACCATGATAATCGTACAGGTAATTTAAAAATATTTTTTTTAAAGTCGTAGTGATCTCATTTGAGCTGAGATATTACTGGTACCCACTCAGGAACCCATGGATTATTTCATGTTCAGCCTCAAAAAGGTAAGATAATTCTTTTGTCTTCCCTCTATTCAAATCCACAAACCGCTTTTTCACAAATTTATTTAATTGACCTCAGGTCATGGATTAAAATTTATGATAATTTTCAAAAAATAAAATAAATAAAAACTAGGCGTTCACCATAATTTTTTAATTAATTTTCAGTGGACTATATTCTAATTAGGGTTCCTTAAGTGCTATACTTTGAAAAATATACTCAACGGCACGCTACTTTAAGCCAATTCTCTTTTAAAGTCCACTTTTTAATTTGTGGTATTTGAAAACATCCTTAATATAAACATCCCTAGGGCCTACGTTGGCCTGAATACGTGTACTAGTCAAATGCAAGGGAGTATATGAAATGTAAATACAGGTGAAAATTTCTGCCTTTAGAGGGTGTTCCGTTTTGGAATACATTTAATTGAAACTCTGACTCATATTTACTTTAGTCCTAATAACACGACTATTTCCATTGGCTACCGTATTCATTTTGAATACATAAATTCATGAGTCGCACATATATTGATAGTGGAGATTTGAATACTCGAATAAATTGAAAGATGTGGGATTAAAATGAGCAAGTTCAGTGCTACGGAAAATTGGAGTAAAGAAGTGTTTTTTCACTCTCTGCGTAGTTTCTCGAAAATGCATGAAAAAATTAAGAAAATAATTTTAATAAAAATTAACTACTTTGCAAAGTCACAAATTTATGTGACCGCGTGTTTGGAAATCGTCAATTGATTATAGCGTTGTTATGTTGTTGTGACCACTAGCAACAGGTTTCCTGTTTCCGGGTAGCCTTGTTTTTCGACGTTTAGCGAGTACAAATCATTTGTTTTTATAATAGAACAAATCTAATTTAAAACTTGAATTTTAAAAGGCAATGTATCAATTTATTATTTCCAAATTTAAATACTTAAATTATACTATGTTGTTTTATATTAAATACCTTTTATTAACTTATATCTGTATTCTTAATTATTATTTATTTTATTTATTTTTATTTTACTCCTACAAACTATAAACAATAATAAAAATAATGTGAGCTTACTGGGGGAATGTGGGGTTACCCGTGCCGAGAACACTTAACAATATATTTTGTAAAAATGTTTTTACATTTGAGAATAAACAAAGAAGACTGACTTAATAAACCAAATATTCAGACTGTTTTAAAAACAAGGGATATATGTACATCTATATTATTTATATTACAAAACGCACAATGAAAATAACAAAAACCGCCATATACTTGTGGAGCAGTTGATTCCATATTGGTTTGGGCGAATGAGAGAATCCATTTTACTTCCACCTAGCTCCACTATCCATTTTTAATAGCCTTTTTAAACATTTCCTCCGTAATAATTATTTAAATAGATAGTGAAAGTAGGTTAAAGATTATTTATTTATTATTAGTAGGTTATTTTTCTACATTCTTCCAATTTTAAGATTCTTTTAATAAAATCGATGGGAAAAAACGAACTTCTGTTTTTCTACTGAAATATATGTATGTATGTACTATATGTAAGATTAGTTTTTATGTTTTTTAATTTTCTTTTTCTTATTAATTCATTAAAAATTTTTGCTACTTTTGTGTAAAATATATGTCTCTTCTTTGTATATAAATATATGTTAAACATGTAAAAGCCTACAAGGCGTTTAAATAAATAAAATAAAAAAATGACAGAATTAGTCAATGACCTGAACTCTGACGTCACGGGCGGTGTAGTTTCGAAGTTTCCGCGGGGTTTTCAAAATTACAAAATTTTAATAAATCATTGCGATGATATAACGATAATAAAAAAAAGGGTTTTTAGCTTAGTTCATGGTTATAGTTTTGTACCCCGGAGGCAGACGGATGCAAATTCAGAATTTGATGAAATGAAATTTCGATTTTCGTATCCAGTTTATGATAATGTCCATTCATTTTGAAAAAATGCAAGTCATATAATGAAAGAACCAATGTATTGAAATACTAAAAATATGAATTAATGTTATAAACTATTAAAAATCACTCAGCGAAAGTAGGTTCTTTGGGCTGGTGTTGAACATTTGACGTTTGGATTTGCATCCGTCTGCCTCTGAGGTACAGAGTTTATAAATAAATATAAAAAAATAAAAAAACACCATATTTCTTTATTGTGTGGTATTTTTTTGTCGTGATCGAAATTTCATGGTCTTGCATAATATAATGTATTGTGTTAAATAGAAAATGATTTGTTGTCGTTGGTTAAATAATTTGTCGAGGGTGTGTCGTCGATCCCAAATGCAAATGCTACAACGTATTAATAATAAAATGAGAAATTATTATTAAAAAGCTTCACCTATTTACTTTTTGATAAAATATAAGCCCTTTTTTCTTTATTTTTCAGCTTGCTTAAAATGTACAGGGTTTATATTAACTTCAAAATGATGGTTATTTATTTGTTTAATTAAAAAATAATTAACTTTCAAATAAATTAAAAAAGATTGTTATGTTTATGACATGGAAGAATCGAGTGTGATGTTTCGGCTGTGACCTGTTTTAGGAGCTTCTCCGCATTTGCTCTTATGACGAGGAAGCCATAGAAAACTCGTGAAAAGCAGGCGGACTGTTGTGTGTCAACAGCCTTTCGATCTCCATTGAGTGTTCGGTATTTGGTGTTCTTCGATCATTGAAACCTTTTATTGCCTTAACTATAACTGTCAAGTCTAATGTTACCTCCCTGGACAAGTCTTTATGACTTATCAATAAATGAATTTTGATTCTCTATGAACTAAAAAAGAGACAATACTTTAAAATATGGGGGACATCTTAGAATGTACTTGTGGTGATCTCGGATGACTTGAAACTGTGAGGATAGTTTATTAACCCACCCTGGCCCGCTAGGGTTTGTGTTAGTTACATACAATGACATTAATGCTTATAATATCTCTAGTTATAGAATTAAGCAGTAATTATTTCATTTTATTTTGAATTTTTACAGCTATTACATAAAAAACAAGTAGAAATATATTAACTATACTATAGCCAAATAAAAAAATCCAATGTAAATCTAACGTACAAATAATATAATCCCTAGATACTCAACACATAGACAACTTAAACCACTACAAACTATAACCACTTTTGGACAAAGGGATTTTGAGTATTATTCAATTAAAATCTATAACCAACTTCCACTATCTATCAAAACCATTAGTAACGAGAAAATATTAAAAAAAGCCATAAAAAAATGGATAGTGGAGCTAAATAGAAGTAAAATGGATTGTCTCATTCGCCCATATCAATATTTAATCAACTGCTCCACAAGTGTATAGTTTATGTTAGGTTTTTGTTCTTTAATTGTGCGTTCTGTAATATAAATAATATAGATGTACATAAATACCCTGTTTTTAAAACTGTATAAATATTTGCTAATTATCGTCATTTTTTAAAGTTAATCTTCTTTGTTTATTTTCAAATGTATTTAAAAAATATATATATTGTTAAGTGTCTTCGGCACGGGAAACCCCAGTGAGGTCACATTATTTTATTATTAATTTTAGTTTGTGATAAAAAAATATACATAAATAAATAAATAAACAAATACATAATGAATAAGAAAAGAGTTTACGTAATTGTATGTGTATGATGTTTGTATTCATGTGTGTGTGTGTGACTTTAGAAATAATATCTATTTTATTCGTTTTAAACGTCATGGACAATCATGAAATGACTTTTGGAATGTCTCGATTTAAAAACACACAATTTTCGGGAAAAAATAGATCATTTTGAACAGTAATTTTTCATTTTCAGAACAACAATAAAATTCTTGTAAGCATACTTAGAAAACATTCTAAATAAACCCGTATCATTTTTCCTTCGTTATTTTCTAAAAGAAACCAATTCCCAGTAATTTATAGCCATTTTATTAGTGGTGAAGAAATTACAAAGAGCGTTCATAATTATTAAGGAACACCTCTATCAAAACTTTCTCATTTCTCCTTAATGCGGGATCAAACAAAACGTAGCAAACATAAATAAAAGGTAATTTTTATCTTGTGCCGGTTAACGAGCATTGATATCGTAAAAACGTGTTTTACCGTCTTTTGCAATTCTGCCGATAATTTTATGGTACGTTTGAAAATTTGGAGGGAAAATATATTCTATCTGTTTTCGTTCATACTGGCGGTTCGCTTTAAAAAGGCGGTAAATTTGAGGTTTCGTGCCGCACACTTTTGACGTTATTCGGATTAGGAATATTGAATGGCATAGTTATTTTTTTATAGTGCCTACTCACAATATTCTTCGGAACTCGAGTCTTTTAAAATTTGCTTGATAATACGGCAAAATTCACACATTTTCGGCGTTTTTTGAAAAAGTAAGTAAAGTTGATATATTAACCACATATCGAATATCTAAAATCTTTGGAGAAATCACTAGATTAATTTTTTAAAGCTCATCAAAACTGACTTGAATTTATTTATTAACTTAATTATTGAATTTATTTATTTACACGGCACAAATGGCTTTTAAAAACATAAACATAAATACTTTTAACATAACAGTGTTCTATTACAAAATTATGAAATAATATAAAAACAACATATCTATACACACTCGTATAACACAGTTGTTTTATACATTATTCTTTATAATTTCTTTGGGATTTCAATACTTGACATACTTAGGTAAAAAAAAAAAACTATGTAATAATAAAAATAAATATAACGCAGTATATTCGAAATAGCATTAATCATTTTATTAAAAAAAAAAATTATTAATAAATTTCATAAAAGGTACATGTTTTTTTAAAAATCAAATACATATCTACTTCACATCTAGTAAATGTTATCACAGTAACTTTCCAAAAAAGAGACTAACTATTGTGCTTGGAAAATGACTTACACCGTTGTAGTTGTTTATTGTTTATTATAAAAGTTTATATAATTTTAAATAAGAGTACACGAGAAAAAAATAAAATAATTGGATATATAAAAAAAAAAACAGAAAACAATAATACATTCAAACTAATTCAAATTTAACGTAGTTTTTAAACGTGTTCAAAAAATTTCTTAAGATTAACTTTGAATATATTTAGTGAAGATTATTATAATTTTTTACACCTTTGAAGAAAAATCTATTTTGACAGTGACTTGTGTGGAATTTAGGAATTTTAATATTATGTTGGTATTTAAGTCATCATTTTTCCATCTCAAATTCTTTTATTTTTTCTTTTTTATATATTTGTAAAATATAGTTTATTTTATAAAGAGTGTCTACTGTATGAACCTAAGATAATTTAAATAGACTTTCCGTATTGAATGTTGAGGGTTTCTTGAGAATTACTTAAATAATTAATCTTTGCACTATTTTGAGAGGGTTTAATATATTGGCGTATGAACCACCCCACCATACAATACCATATTGTAACAAAGATTGTACAATTGAGTAATAAGCTATTTTTAAATTATTGATTTTTTAAATATTCCTTAATCCAATGAAAATGCATATACATTTTCTAATTTGTTTAACTAGTTCAATAATATGGTCTTTCCATTTTAAGTTTTGGTCTATGTTTACACCGAGATATTTAATTTTATCTTTTGTATCAAGTACTGGACATTAATTTGTTCGCTCAGGGGTTCTCAACTGTTTTAAAAATAAAACATAAAAAGAAACAATAGAAACAAAATAAAACCTTTAAAAAAATCAATATTAAAAGTTATCAAACAAAAAAATAAAAATTTAATTTTAAAAAGTATAAAAAAAATAAAAATATCTAGTCATACTTGTATAAATATATTTGATATGTATATATTATTGTTATCAAAAACATTTTTCATTTTGTGGTATAATTTTAAAACTATTCCCGTTATGATTTATTTTATCTTCTTTCTCTCTTTTTCTTTCAATTTTCTGTCTCTTTCATACAATATTTTATTATATAAATAGCAACGCGTGTAATTATAAGTTAGTTAAATTCCTGACGATGAGGTAGTAACCTCGAAACCGGTCGAAGTGTAATTAAAAAAAATAAATTAAGTGGTTTATACAAATTTATAAACAAATAAGTGATATGTATATATTTAAATATTGCTTTTCCTCTTTTTACAAAATTAACATAAATACACAAAGAGCAGTATTTTATAAATTCTAACTTATGTAATACTAGCTTTTACCCGCGACTTCACTCACGCAGTACTAGGAGAAATTATTTTGGAATTTAATTTGTTGTGTCGTTTATCAATAACAATTTTTCATTTATCAATTACAATTTTCCCGATAAAATAACGAATTTGATCGGGCATGAAAGTCCCTTTTTCTTCCAAATATCGCTTTGAAAGAAACACGATAATCCGTTCGTCGTGACGTAGTATTGTTATTCTGTTTACAAATCCAAATCTTACTACAAAACTTAAACGAAAAGCAAACGAAATTAACCGTAGATAATGCAAGTCAATTATAAAAATTTAAAGATTTTTTGTTTGAAATTTTATTTATAAACCCTTACCGGTTACATACATTTAACAAAATAATTTTGACACGTACTTGTCTCTTTATCAGGTTGCTCACTACACTCATATTCAAATATCACCTTCAACATCACAGTAGTGTACATAGAATTTACGAAAATATTCATAAATTACATACAAACCCTTTTAAAAGACAATTAGTGTTCTATAAGTAATGTATGTTATCTGCAAAGTGAGAGGTATGAAAAAATACGTAAGTCATTAGCACGTGTAATCAAGGACTTTGTAACTACTGACTGAAATATGAGATGTCTGTTTGTCCCGAAATCTTGATGTATAATGAAAAGTTATTGAAGAAAACATTTGTACTGGTTTCAATGGATTTTAGCCACACTAAGGTGGTTCAGGTAGTACGTTACTTGATAAAAATGGGGAGGTTCAGGATAATAAAATATAGTTACAAATAATTTCGTGATATAAATTAAAAAATAATTAAAGCTAAAAAATAAATATTTACGTTCCTATAATTTACACAAATATTTTAATTTTGGTGGCCATTTTCGACTAGTTGTAAATAACTCACTATTATAAAATGGAAATCAAGTTGGGGTAGAGTGGGGTTCGAACCTTGGACCTCTGATTCGTGAGTCCGCCACACTAGCCACGGGACCACAACCCGATTCAATTATTATCTATATAAAGTAATTTGCAATCCATGTATATTTCTGTTTCTGGCAGATGAAGAATATAGTTACACATCTAAAATAAAACTAGAACCCAGGACGAATGTTTTCGACTCGATTAGTGCACTCAGTTAAAAATCCTGAAAAGGGAAATCGAGTGGAGATAATTCCACCTCATAGAATAGAGGTAAGCGTCTTCGTCTATCATTCTTGAGGTCTTGGTGGATGTAAAATATACATACCTCCAACTAGGTAGAAGCTACCATGCTTCTTTTATGTGCCAATGTAGTAGCATACAGAGAAGGATTAATCGACATCCACTAGATCAATTGACAAAACAAAAACATTACAAATATCAACACAAATATTACAAATATCTTTTACTTTAACACTTGAAAGTACCGTATTTAATAAAACTAAGTATTACGTCATAGTGGCGTAGTACTGACGTGATGCTGCATTTCTGATAACCTTCCAAAGGATTGCTTATGGATTTATATAACACAAATTTTGGTCTTATGGAAGGGTAAGATAAGACGAAAAAGAGTTACTTTTATTCTTCGCGACATTCCAAAATTCACGTAAAATTTTGTTTCTCACGCATTTGAAGCATTGATTTTTAGGTGAATATCATTAGCGACCAATTTTAATAAAAACACGCGATTTTTTAATTGCATAAGAGATAATACGGATTTTACCAGATGGCTAAGTGTCAAATGCATCAGAGCTCTAGGAACATTTTGTCGAGTACGTAATTTCTACCACCAGCTAACTAAATACAAAATGTACCATTTAAGTATTTTTTTAATTATTTTTATTTTCTTTTATTCAGGAAACATACAGTACAGTTACAAAGTTTAATATTTTAAACAATTAGACTTAATTCTAATGGACCAGTGAAGTTTCCATATTATAAAGCAATTATATGTAAGGTTAATTATGAAAGTATAAAAAAGAGAAGGAAAAAGAAAAACATAAATAAAAGTTGTTAAAAAATGAAAATTTAAGTGAAAAAAAGATATTTTAAAGTTTGTAGTTTGTAGTGAGTATTTACAAATGGAAATAATATTAAAAATGAAGAAAATTTGTAAGAGTAATTAAAAATTAAAAATTGAAATAAAGAATGAAAAACATCCTCAGATGTAAAAATAAAATAAAATAGTAATAACATTTTTTTAAAAAAAGAAAAATATACATCTACACATATTTATTTTAAGGGATTCAAAGAAACGATGCGAAGAATCTTTAAGTGAAATATAAGACCGTAAATTTAGGTCCATTTAAAAAACATCTTCAAAATTAATGACACATTATAGTAAGAGCAGCAATACATTGATTATATTTACATATATAATATAAGTAATTAAAAGTAGTTTAAAAGTATAAAAACATGCCAATGCAGCAGAGAAAAGAGAACAAATATAGAAGGAATAACAAGTATAGCAAGTTATCTTTAAAATTTGAAAAAGCAATCTTCACGATTCACAATCTTCACGACACTTCATCAAGCATCAAATCCTACACATACACAAAAACAAACACAACAAGAACATATTCCTTTGTAAATGTTCGGTAATTAATATAAATAATTTGTTAAATCACAGTAAATTACTAACAGGCGTTTTATATAGAATGATGATGATTTTGTGTACGAGACTAAATCTGGTGAATAACAGTTTTGTTGAATGACTCGAGAATAGCACAAGTCTTTGTTTGATTTTCCATTAATTTCTAACAAGAGTTTCTCACACTTGAACGATTTTGTAGGCAAATCAGAAACGTATAACTTCTATTGTAACTTGTAACTTCGTATAGACAAGATACGCTTACATAATAGGAAAAGCCGAGTTAAAACGGCTTTCTATTTTAATTAATTTATTATTTATTTATTTATTAATTAACGGACATTGTCCATGTATACAATTTATAAGGTTTAAATATTACAATAAAAGAATAGTTTAAAAAAAAATAAAGAAGCATTTACAAACATAAGGGACATCGAGACAAGATCTGGACTATTTATTTAGTGCTCGTTTAAATCGTTGTAAACCTAAACCAAAAAAGTCCAGATCTTGTCTTGAGTTAACAATACGACAAAGACAGGTCATTGGAGAATTTAGGCCATAGTTTGTTCTATGCTGATCGATGAAATGTACTTCATTGTTTCTTAATCTACGAGTCGGAATATTAAATTTTACTTGTCCCAGTAATGATGGAACATCGATTATACCATTTAGTATGCCGAACATATATATGGAGTCAATATTAGTTCTACGTTTTTGTAGACTAGAAATATTTAACATTGACTCTATTTCAGCATAAGAATAATTATCTCTCTCTAGTCCGAGCATCCACGCTATTTTTCGAGGCAAGCGATGTTGGACTGATTCAATGTGATTTATGCGATTGACATAGAATGGAGACCAGACCACGGAGGCATATTCTAGAAGAGTTAAGCAATAAAGAGTAATTAGAATAACTGGATTATTATTTTCTGTTTTTATATTTATTTTGTTTAATTTTATTTTTTTCTCATGTATATTCAAAATTGTATAACTTCAAATTACTAAATAAACATAATAATGAAAGTCACTCTCTTAGTACAAGAGCTAGTATCTTTTTTGGAAAGTAACAGCAATAACATTAAAGAAGTTTTAAAAGTAGATTGCATACAGAAAAAAACATACATCAATTAAAATATTTGAGTTTGTTTAAATTTTTGTTGACAAAAGACTGGATTTCACCCCCTCGGGAGTCGTTAAGATCAACAAATTACAACAGGGATGGAGAATACCTCAAAAAAGGGGATATGGAAGTCTAGGCATTTACAGGGCTTATGAGCTGTCAATGGCTGGTTTAAGTGGCCACTTTACACACTGTGTAACATTCACCATTTTGCCTATGATTAAACATCCATATTTCTTCAATTCTTCAATTTATTGATTTGAGTGTAGTTAAAGAGCTAAAACCTTTATTGTTGTGAAGAGATTTATTTGACTGAATTATTTCACATACTAGGCGACGCCTGAAAACAATTTTACAATTTTTAAACTTCTTCTCTGACCAGTTGGTTTTATTACAATATTTGAGTGTGTCCAAATGTTTGTAGACAAAATACTGGATTTAACCCTCTCGAGAGTCGCTTAGATTAACAAATTACAACAGGGATGGAGAATACTAAAAAATAAATTCAACCTTCGGTCAAAGAGGATTGGCCTACTACTCGGTTAAAGTGTACAATCTACTTTCATTATCCATAACGACAATTAGTAAGTTCTCATAATATAAAATTGCTATTAAGAATAGGATAGTGGAGGTGGATTGCGCACGGATCGATGAGTGGATCAAGCCAAATAGGTAAAATGTGTGCACTGTTTATGAAATTTTTTCTAGTGGTGTATATAAATTGGCTATGTTTGTTATGATTATTTTAGTTTTGTATTGTTTATTATGTTAATTATAATTAGGTTAATTGGATTAATTACGTTTTTTGTATTGTTATTATTATGTTAACTTAGTTAAATAGCTAATCTAAGGCATGTTTCACATTTTGTACAATGTTTTCTTCGGCACGGGACATCTAAGTGAGGTTATTCTGTATAAAAAAAGACTACAAACAATGTAAAAGTATAAATAAAATAATAAAAAAAATTTGGTATGTCAGTATAAGATTAAAAAAAGGTTACTGAGATGGTTTGATCACGTAGAACGAATGAGCGACGAAAAAATGTAAACAGATAGAAACTGACGAGAACAACCCGTTATGTGAGAAAATAATAATTAAAAAGGCTTGGCTTGATCAGATAAACTAAAATCTTAAGTTAGGTAATGTCAAAAACAGGCAGAACCAAAGGGCATGTATGCATGTGGAAGAACCTTGGAATGTATTCCAGGATACGGGTAAATGACATGATGGTAGTAGTAGTAGTATGTAGTCCTCGTTTTTTATTGTGACTGGATTACCTGACACGTGAGACCTATTGTTTTGGATTTGTGTGCATTTAATTCAAGCGTCAAACCGTCCTTTTCTTTGAGGTCGACAGGCCGTGTTTTTGAAATCCACAGTCTTGACGTCATTTCCTCTCCTAGTGGCTAGTCAAGAAACAAGCATTTCATTAAGTTGTACTGTGATAAAAACAACGCGAAAAATCTATCGCATGTCGCATCCTTTGCGCGGATCAATAAATACAAAATTGAATTACGTGAAACGCTGATAAAAACGATCGGGTGTGATTTTGGGACCAGTGTCACAAGGAGGAAGACGTAAATCATTGTCATTTTCGTTTAATTCCTGGATCAACACTTTAAACGTGAAGCATATCGCAAAATTTAGAGTAACATATTTCCTTCAACCACATTTCGGAAAAAAACAGCCTTGTTTCAGTCCCGAGGTTATCGAAGGAATTAGCAAAACATATACCTTCCCGTAACTGATCATCAAGATACGCTGCATTTGGTTTAAAAATCCAGTGCCATTGCATCATAAAGTACGAATTTGGGTTTAATGATGATGATGAGACAAAATTAACACTTTGTATCCCGGAGCCGTGTAAACACGTGATTATATAACCACGCGTTGTGTCCAGGTCTCGTGTTTTCACGTGATTTACCAGCTGTTCAAAAAAGTGCATTTAATACATGTAGTAATTTTTATTAGTACTTTTTTGCTGCTGGTAAAGTACGTGAAAACACGGGACCGGGACACAACGCGTAGTTATTATAATCACGTGTTTACACGGCTCCGGGATACAAGCACAAAAAAAGGAGTGAGACGTTGTAGGTATAGGTGCAAACATTGCAATGTGACTCTCTATAAAGGCCAATGTTGGCAAAACTATCATACAAAAATAACGTATTTAATTGTTTTAAATAAATATGAGAATTAAGAATTGATTTAACTTAGTATTTTCATAATTATGACATGTTTAAGAAACTCTTCACAAAGCGTGAAATTTCACAAAATGGGCCGGGCACAGAGAATATTCTATGAGTATTCGGCCGGTGCTCAAAGTCTTAACATGAATGTGATAGTATCATAAATTGAAAACGTTTAAACGACGCATAAAAAAAACTAAAAAAAGAAGAGTAATCTTGTTTAAAATAAAAGTAGTTCTTTCAACGGAGATAACCATCGGAAAGTTAGTTCTGTAAATTAACATTGATACAAACAGTGATTATTGTTAGATCAAAACATGAGAATGGTCAAAGTCAAACTTCTGTACACCTTCAACTTAGCTATACCCAAACTTTGTTTTACCTGTTAGTGTATAATTTATTATTGAAATAGTTGTGAATGTTTGTGCGTCTCCTCTTGACGTAACTCTATATTAGGGATATTTGTGTCGCGCACGCAAAGCTTATAATAGGGATGTCAAAAACAGGATTTAGTCAAAGCCTTTAGTACTTTCATCTCTCAACAATATTTTGAGTTTGTTCAAATTTTTGTAGACAATGACTGGATTCAACTCCCTGGGGAGCTGTTTATATTAACATATTACAACAGAGATGAAGAACATTTATGAGAAGGTAATATAGAAGTCTAGGCATCTACAGGGCTTGTGACCTGTTAATGGCTGGTTTAAGTGGCCACTTTACACACTGTGTAACATTCACCATTCTGCCCATATTTAAACATCTATATTCCTTCAATTCTGTTTCTTCTTCTCTTTAACTTCACAAACATCAGCAGATGAAAGAATGGAGAATTACACAGTGTGTAAAGTGGTCACTTCAACCAGCCATTGACAGGTCACAAGCCCTGTAGATGCCTAGACTTCTATATTACCTTCTCTTAAATGTTCTTCATATCTGTTCTAATATGTTAACTTTCATCTCTGACGTTCTGAGCAGTTATTTGGTTTGTTTATTTATTTTTTCTATTTAGTCTTCTACTTGGTTTTTCGTATTTTATTTTTTTCTCTCTATCTATCCTCGTCTCTGTTGTAAACAACATGATTTGGTCTGACACACGTTTTGTATATCCGAATTATGTTTCCAATAATCATGTGTTCATTGTACAATACGACATTTCTTAGGCATCCAGATGTTTACTAACTGAGATGGATGTGTTCTCATCATCACTATGGCAGAATCATCTACATAGCATGTAATGACCTTATCTCCCTTAGTATATTCACTACTTTTTTTTATTCTTAAAAGCGTTTTTTTATAAGTATTTATTCTGCTTGTGTGATAAAATGTTTTATGCGTATATATTGTTGTTGTATATTTAGTTATAAAGATGCCAAACTTGCTTTGTTTCTTTGTTGTTCTCAATATGTGTTATTTTCTAAATGTTAATATTATTTATGTCCCAAATTGAGTTGTTGTAACTCCTGGGAATGTAATTCAACGCATTTTACCTGTAAAATACTTTATGTTTTATGATTTTTAAATAATAATAAATAAAAAAAATGCCATAAAAATTAAGTGAAGATAGAACCGACTTATACTGTAGTAGTTAAAAAAGTCAAAATATGCCATTTTTTTGCCGTAAAAACCCTACGAATAAACCTGGTTTATCAGGGCCATACTGCGAAACTCCAGAAGATTTTTTTTAATGTTGTACTTTTAAAAAACCTTCAATTTTTTTTTCAAAAATCGCATCTTTTTATTAAAACAATAAAAAAAACCACCGTTTTGACCAACGAAGCGACGTACGCCGGACGCGGACTAGAGAAACGTATAGATAGATGAGGGATAGGTGCTTGTAGAAGGGATGCTTTTCCGAGACATTAAAGATTGTCACTTCATTCAAACTAATAATATTTTTTTTCAGGAAAAAATAGTTTTTTTTTTTAAAGTTTACCATGAGGAATGTTCCTCTGAAGTTTCACGGTCTGGTCCCGAAACACCGTGTATATATTTTTTTAGCGTGTAATGTGTCTCTCTCACGCATGCCATGGATTTGCCATCCCTGATTTAATATATTAGTATGGTGTCTTTATTACAACTTTACCATGGAAACTACCGTATTAGAACCATCCAGAGTGAGCTAAAATAACTACTGTGATTTGTACACTGTTCTCGATATGTTAATACGGAAACTAAGAAGGAAGTCATACTCACGTATAGGTTGGTCTTAAAGAAAGTTCAGTGTTTATTTTTATCATCATCATCAATCCCATCCATTTTATTTTTCTGATTTTGCAAATAAAATAAATTTGTAACTAAATAATTAAACCACATTGTGTCGCATTAGTCTAAATTTTATTATAACACTAGCGAACCCGACAGACGTTGTCCTACCCAAACGTTGGCTTGCCTGCTATTGTTCTGGTAAAATACTTTTCATTTAGGTACTTGTTTGTGATTTAATTTCAAAACTAAAAATTGTTGATATTCAAAAAGGATTGAATTTAAGTAGGTACTTGTTTATGGTTGAATTCCAAAACCTAAAATAAATCTTTTTTCAAATATGGCATTCTTTTTGCAAACGTCAAACTCCGGCCGTCTCACCAACAAAGGGGTGTACTTATGTAGGAATATGATTTTTCAAAATGTATTGAATTAAATATTATTTTGGTATCACCAAAAATCCAATAAAAAGAAATAAATGGGTACAAATTATAAAAAAATTAAGGAAATAATCTGATTGAGATCCACAAAAAACAAACGCTGTTTGAAAATATTCAAAAATAAAAACACACTTTTACACACAAAAAAACAACATTTTTCCTTTTTTTTGCAAATGCATTCTCCTCAAATGCAATCCAGGTAGATCGATGAATAAAACATTTATTCTCGTAATTTTTTTTTTTTTGAAAAATAAATATTTGCGTTCTTATGATTTACCCAAATTTTTAATTTTGAAGGCCATTTTCAACAAGTTGTAAATAACTCACTATTAGAAAATGGAATCAGGTTGGGGTAGAGTGGGATTCGAACCACGGACCACCACAACCCGATCATATATCAGATCAGATTGAAAATTTTCATATCTACGAACATACACACCCCAAAGATCTATATTTTTCTAAAAACCGCACGTTAATCGGTTGAGCCGTGACATCACACGTATAGAGGAATTATATATTTTAAGATGACTTGATAACAGTGAAAAGATTAGTCAAGTATGAAATGTCATATTTTATAAATTTAAAAAAGAGCAATTCTAAAGTTTAAGGGCACAAAAATCAGAATTTTAGTATACACGCCTAATGCTAGTGTCAATAGATGCATTGGATATTTGTTTCTCTAGGTTTTTTTTTATCATAGCGTATTTGCACAAAATGCTAAAAAAAAAAAATCCATACTTCCCTGACATGACGGTAAAACAAGACATTTTTTACATTACATATTAAGCCATATTTCACCACTTATACATACTACCTTTAGAAATAGAGAAATGGTTGACTATACATAATATGTTTGACAAATTATATTTTGCCATCTTCAACAAAATCCCCAAAACATGACATACTCGTATCATAAATTGTCAACCATTGCTCTTTTTCTATTGATAGTCACAGCTGTTGTCAAGTCGTTTTTGTTGTTAAGTGACATATCTCAATTTGACGTCATTAAAAATATAAAAAAATGACGTTTTATAAAATGACACGGCTTATATTCTCTAACCCTATAAAACGAAGGCATATTATATTTTACCAGAGTGTAGATCTCATTGAGACAAATCCGTAGAAATATTTAACTCAGTATGAGGTAAATACAAAATTAATTATAGTTTTCTTAGTATTTATTATTTTATTTTTTTTTATAATAAGAAATATTTGCGTTCCTATGATTTACCCAAATATTTAATTAAGAGGGCCATTTTCAACGAGTTATAAATAACTTACTATAAGAAAATGGGAATCAAGTTGGGGTCGAGTGGGATTTGAAAAAAAATATGTATATTAGAAATTAACAAATTAAAACTGGGACGGAGAACATTTATGAGAAGGAAATATGGATGTCTAGGCATTTAAATAGCTTATGACTTGTTAGAAATATTATTTTCATAATTTTAATGAGCATTGGCTCATAAATTGATAATTAATTGACATAGTTCATGAAACACGTGTTATTATGCTACAATATGAAATAAAATTAGTTTCGTTTCATTGAAATATATTTAAAACATTCTTGAAATATCATTTATAAGGACGACAGGAATTTTCCTGAAGAAGAATTGGCCAGAAGCCAGCTGTCTAACCTGAAACAAACTTTTCTCTGAAACGCTAACAATGAAATGGATTCGACAACTAACGTAAGCAGAAAATTAATGGAAACGTACGTAGAGATATGAGAAATAAAAAAATAAACGCGTCGGCGTCGTTTTCGTCGCGTCGTTTTCGTCGCGTCGTTTTCGTCGCGTCGTTTTCGGTAGGTATGGGGGTAAATTAATCTTAAATTTTATGTAGGGAAATTCCAGGAGAGATGGCCATAGAGGAAATATCTTCAATCGAAATGTTTTCACTTTTTATTACCATAGTGCAGACGTTTTTCTATCAGTCCGAATACTGTCAACATACTCACGTCAAAACGAAGAAATTCGTAGCTAGTTAACACAAAAGACGTACAAAATTCACAATTTATTATCTGATCATGTTCAAAATTATTTGATAGCAATTAACTTTCAAAACTCATTACACACTGAGTTACATTCACCATTCTGCCTATGTTTGAACATCTATATTCCTTCGATTTTTCCACCTGTTAACGTTTGTGAAGTAAAAGAGCTGAAACATTTATTGTTGCGGATGAGATTCATATTATTGAATTATTTCACCCACATACTAGGCAACGCCTGAAAATAGGTTTTATTTTTATTTTATTTTATTTATTTCGAACACAAACAGATGTATAAGTTGAATTAATATAAATAAAAACTATAAAAGATGTGAACATAGTAGGGCCTGCCATCCAATTGTTTGTATTCATTAAATTATACTACAATAAAGCGACGACGGCTTAAAGTTTAAACTATATAAAAATAAATATACTTTGTATTAAAATAAAAGAAATATGGACAAAACAAGGAAATTGTGGGAAGGAAATGAAGGAAATTGATAAGGAGTGGTGAAGGATGATTGAACAAAAGTAGGATTGAAAAATTGCATTTGATTTAATGATTAAGAGCAAAAAAAGAGACAAAATGTTATTCTGAATCAAGCCTTTTAGTTTATACATCTTAGACCAGATAGATTTATCTAAAACGTTTTGAGTTTGTCCAAATTGTTTTCTTCTTCATCTCTGTTGTAATATGTTAATATTGATAGTTCCCTAAAAGGTTAAATCCAGTGCTTATCGACAAAAATTTGGACAAACTTCAAAAAATTTTGATAAATCCACCTGGTGTATTAAGAAGTATAGAAATTGAAAACAAAATTTCAGGTGTTGCCTAGTATGTATGTGAAATAATTCAATAACATGAATCTTACCCGCATAAATAATGGTTTCAGCTCTTTATCTTCACAAACATCAACAGATGAAAGAACTGAAAGAATATAGATGCTGTGGACAGAATGGTGAATGTTACACAGTGTGTAAAGTGGCCACTTAAACCAGCCAATGACAGGTCATAAGCTCTGTAGATGCCTAGACTTCGATATTAGACAACATTATTTTTGGTACGTGTACTTGTACACACACAAATCTTAAAATACTTAACTTCAATATCAATACATAGATGGCGCTCCAACTCGCTTGTGGATGGTTTCTCAATTCGTAACATAGATACAAAAATCAAAAATGTTACCTGGTGTGGATATTCGCTAATAAGTGGAATGAGGAATGTTGTAGTACTTAAAGTGGCCACTACTTAACCCAGCCAATGACAGGTCATAAGCCCTGTAAACGCTTGAATATCCATAATCCTGAATTTAAAAAAATTCTACCTCATCTCTGTAGGGATATAAATAAAAATTCGATATTAGAATTTACTTATTTTCGAAATCTCCATACAGGCACGAAAGGGGCAGAATCGAATTTGGAGAGAGAAAGGGAGACAGGTATAGGAATAAATTTACGCCTTGACATATTATCAAAAACGGCATATTCACCCTTTATTTTAATAGCAGGCTTAAAGTGATTAAAGAGACTGATGATTTTTTAAATTAAAAACAAAAACAAAATGAAAGTGTAATTTTTTTTTTGAGTTACCCTGTATTTAAAGAGGAATTCAAGCAATCATGCTTTATGATAGTAACTCCAGAGATGTCAAAGATAGTGTTGAATAAAGTTCTAGCGCAAATTAGGTTTAGTACATTGCGCTTAAGTCCCATAATATTATCTCTTTGGGAGTAGTTTCATCCCTACTGAGGTGGGGACTCGGTATAATAAATACCATCACTAGTGATGCGCATAACGTGTTGCAACAATAGAAAATATCGGTTACTTTGCAAACTGTTAATATTTCTACGTAACCATTTCCTAACTTTTCTTCGTCTACCGGTTTCGTCAGCACACTAATTAATAATTACGTTTACGTGCAAATACCACAATACTCTAATAAATAAAACAACTTTGTTTAAACCACTAGTTTTTATTTTTCACTGTCTGGTTTAAAAACAAACAAGCTTCTTTGTCAAGGTTTACGTAATTGCCTGTTTTATTTATTTTATTACAATGAATAACCACAAAGTTAGTGCTTCAAATATTAACTTTATACCACAATACTCTTTTACCATAGTCATCATCAATCGTCAAAGTATTTATATTAATTAATATATTTATTCATTAAAAATTCATAAACATATTCATGAACTTATAAATACAGTATATTTATTAATTCATTTATACTTTTACATTGTTTGTATTCTTTTTTTAAACAGAACAATGTTCCCTCACCGGTGTGTCCCGTGCCGACGGAAACATTTTACAAAATGTGAAACATGCCTTAGGCATTTAACAAGCTTAATTAAGCAAGCTTTTCAACAAAGTTAACATAATAAAAACAATTTAAAAAAAACGTAATTAATAAAATTAACCTAATTATAATTAACATAATTAACAGTAAAAAAACTAAAATATTTATAAAAAACAAAACCAATTTGTATTTGTTTATTTCTTTATTTATACTTTTACACTGTTTGTATTCTTTTTTTTATACAGAATAATGTTGTCTCACTGGGGTGTCCCGTGCCGAAGGAAACATTTTACAAAATGTGAAACATTCCTAAGATTAGCTATTTAACAAAGTTAACATAATAATAACAATAAAAAAACGTAATTTATCCAATTTCTCTAATTATAATTAACATAATAAACAAAAATATTCACAAAAAACGTAACAAATTTCTATAGACCTATTAAAAAAATTTCACAAACAGTGCATACATTTTACCTATTTGACTTGATCCACTCATCGATCCGTGCGCAACCCACTTCCACTATCCATTTCTTAGAAGCAATTTTATATTGTGAGAACTAACTAATTGTCCTTATGGATAATGGAAGTAGATTGTACACTTTGACCGAGTTGTAGGCCAATCCTCTTTGACAGAAGGTTGTATTTATTTTTTTGCAGCATCAGGGTGGAGTATCTAGTTACTTCTGTAAAATATCGCTTCATATTTTTTTTAACTACCTTTAGTTTAAAATCCTATCTTAATATTGTTTTTTTCCAAAGAAAGATTACTTGAAATACTGTTATTAGAGATAGGGATAGCCGAAATGCTGAAAAGTGACATGGTCTATTTTTCGTCCTGAAAAAAATATTACTCAGTCAGGAAAATTAAATGAATTCTTCTTTCACGTCGCAACGGAGCGACCGATTGACAGGTTTTTTGCATTGAGAGCCGAAGAGTTGATGAGTGTTACAAGCTGCCAAACCTCATAACCTTTTCATTCCGAAAAAATATCACTCCTTTGGTAATTTTTTTTAGTGGAAATATGAATTAATATTAAAACCGAATAATGATGCAACGTTGCCATAAACTGACGGATAAAAGCATTTTTCATTATGATAATTGGAGGACCGGCAATCAGTACAGGCTACTTTTTATTCTGAAAAACGAGAGTTCAAGTCTGAGAGTAATAACTATTGCATAAAACAGAAGTGTTTCCCAAAAAATTAAATTGGTTTTAGTTTGTTTTTTTGTTTAAAAACAAACGTGTAATGGACATTTTCAATTAACGCTTGTAATTCTGAACACAAGTACCTACGGCCCATTGTAATGCTGTATTTTGTAGCTAAATTCGTGGTCAATAATAAAAGAATGGTTTTTCTCCATATGGGAGACTCTTAAGTTATTACTCTTGTGTAAAAGCTAATATTTATTTTAAAGTTTGGTTATTCATTGTCCCGATTTAATCGAAATAGTTAATCGATCGAATAACAACTGGTAATGAATTATTCGATTGTTATCATCAATCGCCTGCGTGCGTCACTACCAGCATAATATCTCCTATCTCCGTTTTGGGTCACACGTCAAATGCAATGTTATGCAGACAAAATGGGGTCAGATGTGACAAGAAAGTGGGATTTTGGAGTTGTAGTGAGAGAGAAGGGTTTTATAGAACTTGTTTTAAATTTAATCAATTTATTGAGAACAAAAAGACACGGTGAATTTAAATAAAACTTCAGTTTTATTAAATATTAAATATTGGCAAAAGGCTAAATAAACTGTTCACAATGGAGTCTTGGTGCTGACAATTATGTACTGGAAAGATGTGTGGGACTAGAAAAAAAATACAAGTAAGCTAAACGCTGTTAAAACTCTCAGACGAATTTCTGGTAAAACTATGTACTATTTATTTATAAGTAGCTTTTTTTAAAAAAAGAGATATTTATTTTTTTATTTATTTATTCACATTCTTTATCAAAATACAATTCCATGTTCACTTTGCCCAGCTAACAAGGGTACATAC
>NW_028278650.1:0-64072 GCF_059751315.1 Micrasema longulum
TGTGATATGATCAGATAAACCAAAATCTTCTGGTCACGTCAAAAGCAGATACCACCGAAGGGCACGTATGAAAAGACGTGTAAATTAATTTTATTTATGTGCTTTATTTAATTATTATTTTTGGTTTATTTATTTACGCCCAATAGGCATACATAAGGACATATTTATACATAGAATATTAAAATAAATAGACGTAGAACGACACAATGGTATAAAGTAGACTTTGTGGGAGTGAAAGCGGGAGAGAGATGTTTATAATTGAATTTGATTCAGTGATCGTTTGAAAGAAAACAACTTGTTATCAAAAAAAATCAAGACTGATATGTTTGTAGGCAGACCTAAAAATTCTGGGCATAGGGGAATGAAAACCATAGTTAAATCTATGGTTATCGGTATGAAAGAGTAAGTTTTGTCTGAGGTTTTTAGCTGGGATATTTAATTTTATTGAGCTCAGTAGTTCAGGCGCATCAAAGAGAAAGTTGAGAATTTTAAATAGGATTTGCAGGTCGGATTTATTTCGACGGTCTTGAAGAAAATAAATATTTCAGCTAGTTTCTAACTCATTATACGTATATTGGTCTCTGGATAAACCCAACCTCCAGCCTATCTTTCTCGAAAATCGATGTTGAACTGATTCAATATTCTTGATGTGAATATTAAATACGGAGACCAGATAACAGATGAATACTCTAGGTGCGGGCGAACTAGGCAACAGAAGAGAGTTTTAAGGGTATCGATATTTTTGAAGTCTGTTGTTCTTCTGTTAATAAATCCAAAGAGTTTTGATTTTGATAACATGTTTAATATGACTTGTAAAAGAAAGTTTAATGTAAATGTGGAAGAAGCTAGTAATATATGTTAGGATCAAGAAAGACGTGTGTGGCGGTCCATTTTCTTTGCATAAATGGCGTGATAGTATCAGTAGTAGTACCCAATTTCGGAAAACAATTAAGTGTAAAAAATATCGTCTTGTTCGCGAATATCCCCTGATTCTTAAACTCAAGTAGCATTTCTTACAATTCTCCGTATCAGTAAGAAATAGCGTTCTTTGTTTCGCTGTAAAGTTTTGTGATTGATGAAGGCGAGGGGTCCTGATTCCCGAAATGTTCTCGGGTCCAAGTTTAAAAGAATTCCGTCGTCCCTTTGTTTGCAAACTTGGATCGGCAGTTTATGTGCCTTCGATTTAATCGTAAATTGCCGTTAAATGAATACAATGCGTAGTAACTAAATTGCCTTAGTCTGGCAATTCTCCAAATTCAATAAGATACCCACTCTGAGCCAATTATTTAGTTAATAACTTAAATGTTATTGTGCCTTCAAAACGTTCATTGAATATTTCTATCCATTTGAATCCAGTTAATAAATATAATAACATGATTAAATATAATATATTGAATTAAATACTTTGTTTAAAGGCCACTTAAGTTCATTTTGCACTGCTAGTTTCAGAAAGCACAGATCGTTCCATATATTAACAAGTTTATAATTACACCTGTAGCTGTATTTTCCGAAACAATTATAGTGTATCTAATAGCAGCTGCAGCAGAGAAATACCGCGTACTAAAAATACCGGTAAACATATTATAGGAAATGAATTTAGAATAATTCATTGTATTTTCAAAATCAATATGGATATTGTAGAGAAATATTTTCATATGCAACTTTGAAAAAGAAAATATAACAAAATATGTCACTAGACAAACGCGACATATTTGGCATTGATAGTTGTGACGTCAAGATTCGTGACGATGTTCTAAAAAAGCTCGAATGGTTTGGAACAAAGTTGAAAATAAACATGAACCGTGACGTATTAGGGGCGTAGCAATGACAATTTTTGCGGGAATCCAAAATTACTAATTTAAAAATATTTTTTATGCTACTAACAAGTAGCAATTTTTTGTATTTTTTACTGGACTGTACTTCATATCACTTTAATAACCCTTATTACTTTAAAAATGTAAAAAAAAGTAATATTTCCCCATTGTAGAATAATCTGCCCACTATGTCAGAGACGCCCCTTTACATTTAAATTAAAATTGAAATGTCACTATTTAAATATTTGTGTTTTTTCTTCCCTTCCCCCCTCCGCTCTTCATATTATAGTGTAGATTTATGGTTTGTTTTTGTTTCAAATTTTGCATAAAATTATGAGGTTCTGTATTCATCATCGTCATCATCATTCCCTTTCTGCACCTTAAAGTGCCTAGAGCACTGCATTGGTAAACTTATTACAGCGTACCTTGACCATGTTTGATTACATGGAGGTAAGATAATAAGTCTTACGTTCCAGGAACTATGAAATATTCTAGTGTAAAAACACCTTTTTAAATAAATATTTTATATCAACCATGTCGGGAATCGGACCCGAGACCTCTTGCATGGTAGGCAAACGTGCTGACCACTTTCCCACAAGGCCGACAAATTATGTATTAATATACCTAAAATATGTCCACATACTTCTAATTTTCTCAAACTGAACGGTTTGGGAAGATGGTAAGAAGTTGTCTTGAGGCTATATGACCGCCTTTATTTGTTATGTTAAATGTAAAATCAATAAATAAACAATGATTCAAAACAAACTCAGCTAAAAGTTTAGTATTTATTTTGTTATCACTTTACATTATTGTCTGTATCCTAGTTGATGAAGACTAAAGTAATTAGTATGAATTAAAATCAGAATCCTAGACGAGTGTTTTTGACTCTCGTTTGTTACTCTCAGGTAAAAATCACGAGAAAGAAAATAGAGCGGAAAAAAGCCCGCCTCGTAGTGTAGTCGTTGGTATGTTCACCTACCATGCCTGAGGTTCTAGGTTCGATTCCTGAGAGGGTCAAGCGGAAATATTTTTTTAATAAGTTGTACCAATATATTAAACCCTCTCAAAATAGTACAAAGATGAATTATTAACGTAATTTTAAAGAAACATTCAATACGGAAAGTCTAAATAAATTATTTAAAGTTCACACCGAAGACCCTTTTTATAAAATAAATTCTTTCTTACAAATTTATAAACAAGAAAAAAAAAGAATTTGTGATGAATAAGTCACTCAGATACGAAAATAATATTAAAACCCTCAAATTTCACCCAAGTCATGGTCAAAATAGCTTTGTCTTCAAAAGTGACAAAAATTACAATAATCTCCCTAATGAACTAAAAACTATTAAAACTAATATATCCATAAATAGATTTATAGTTAAGCCAAAGAAATTTTTTGAACAAGTGCATTAATTTTTATTTAATTGTTTGCATTAATTGTTAATTATTCTGACAGTATTATTATTTTCGGTTTTTCTTTATATATCCTATGTTTTTATTTTTTCATATGTATTTGTATATTCAAAATTATATAAACTCTAATAAATAAATAACTATAACGGTGTAAGTTAAGAGTTAGTCTCTTTTTTTTGAGAGTTACAGTTATAACATTTACTAGATGTTTAAAAGTAGATTTGTATAGATTTAAAAAAAAACATGTACCATTTATGATATTGATTAAGAAAAAAAAGAAAAAATAGGCGGTTTTACACCGGCATAAGTAAGAAATTTTTATTTTATTATGCGTGTTCCTTTATAAGATTTTATTTCCCGCTATAACCCGCTTTATTTTTTTGCGAAAATACTATAAATGCATCGTGGGCATTATGAACCAATAAGTAAATAAAAGGCTTTTATTTTATTTTATCTTTACTGGGAAAAACAACAGACGTTACTTGAAAATCAATGGATGATGACACTAACTTGGCGAGGCAAAATGATGGGAGGTGGACACCCAGAATAATAAAATGGAGACCATGGGCAAACAAAAAAAGCGTTGGAAGGCCACGGAAAAAATGGGTCTATGACATTGCCTCGATAGCCGGTAAAACATGGACGAAATGTTTCACTTAATCGTGACTCTAATGGTATAAACTAAATACTAGTGATGAGCCAGATAGTTTGGTTGGATTCTGGGCTACTATCCGAGCTAATATTATTAGCTACTATCCAATATCTGACCGGATAGGACGGATACCGGATAGTTATTGGATAACTATTTCATCTCTAACTAATACTAAGGTGAGTAGAAATAAGCATGATTTACGTATATGAGAATTACAAGCATTGTTAGTTGTTTAACATTAAATATTAGACGCTAATGGTAATTTCAATATTACAATTTTTTGGTTGTTTCAATGAAGAAGTTCAATATTTTTATCGTCAATGCACTCAAAATAAGCGAACCAAAAAAAAATACCTACTGTATTATCACCGCTATGTTTTTTTAAAGTTTCGTATTTTTTAAACTACACCACTCGTTACGTCACGAGTTCGAGCCCGTGTGTTTTCCTGACATATGTAAAAGAAGAACCCCGTACCTTTCAAAACACGCTAAACGTTGAAAAATATGGCCATCTGGGAATCAGGAATCCATCACCGGCATGATCGATTGGTTATTGAAGGACGTGCGTGCAAACCAGTGACGTTTCAAAATATTTAATTTTTATTAAAACCCTTTTTATTATTGTGTATACATTATCTAGATCGCTGCGCAATTAAATGTTTTTATTTTTACCACGTATAAAAAAATATTCTACCTGATTTTCCGTAGCACTGAACTTCTTCATTGAGTTGTTACTAGCAAAATATTCATAGGTACATATCGTTGATCATAAAGCTACAATGGTAACAGAGTTGGGTAAAAATTTATGATCCTACGATCCTTAATCTCGTGATATGAAATTTCCATAGTTTATTTCTCATTCCACGTTTAGTCGAAACAGTACCTTGACCCGAGATATAATCGTCCTTGTATTTTCAATCCTGTCCCAGTATGAGCCCATTCTATGGTCCCATTTGGGACACCGAGAGGCGAGAGATTCTCTGAAGGGAATGGTCTCATAACGTAGCTTTATGCTATGTATTTTACCAGTATTGGTCATGTCTGGTCAAGATAGAAATTCACGAGCGAAAAGGTCAAACTTTACTTTTTTGTCATTTTCATCATTTGAGCATGATAAATTCAAAAGGTTGGTATCGTATTTTTTTTTTTAATATGTTAAAACTGTTTTACAGATTAATCGTAATAATAATATAAACTAAATACCAATGATGAGACACATAGTTTTGTTGGATACTGGATATTCGACGAGTTGTCTAAAAAAACAGTTAAAAAACCCGGGTACTTGATTTATTTCTCTCATAGGCATAAAATCTATGGATTATTTATATAAATAGTTAAATATTTCAATACGTATAATAGTTTTAGGTTGTTTTACTCCTTGCTTTTTTGCTTTATTTTTTCACCTAAATATTTTTTTGATAAATTGGTTTCGTTGCAGGTTTTATTTTTATTCTAGAGTGTATATGTAAAATACTGAAAAACGTTTTTATGTAAAAAAAACAATTTTTTAGGTAGAGCTACTTCCTTTTTTCTCAAAATTAGTCGATTCCAATTAATCAATTCATTGACATTAATTTTATAAAATGCACCTAATCGCAGTTATTTTAATATTAGGTTTTAGCCGGATATTGAGCTACTATCCGATATCTGACCGGATAGGACGGATACCAGATAGTTATTGGATAACCATTTCATCTCTAACAAATACTAAGGTGAGTAGAAATAAGCATGATTTACGTATATGAGAATTACAAGCATTATTAGTTGTTTAACATTGAATGATGGATATAAGAATGTTTTTAAACTATGCAATATAAAATTCAAGTTATTTTTGTAGTATTTGATGCCTGAATTAATGTTGATTGTTTACAAGGAATAACATCAAATTTTAATACAATTTGAAAACAATAAAAGTTTTCGATTAATGAAATAATCTTTAAGAAATTAAATAAGGAGAACAAATTTGTATAAAAATCTATAAAATATGTTTACATAAGTTTTGTCCGTTTTTTTCAAAATTAAGACAACAAAAAGACAGTTACCTGTTATTTCTTTTATTTAAAAAATAAGTATTTGCGTTCTTATGACTTACCAAAATATTTGATTTTAGTGGCCATTTTCAACGAGTTATAAACAACTCACAAATAGGAAATGGGAATCAAGTTAGAGTACAGTGGGATTCGAACCATGGACATTTGATCCGTTAGTCTAAGACACTAGCCACAGGACCATAAACCTGACTATGATGTATTGCACTTCTTTATTTTACCATCCATCAACATTTGCACTGTAAATATTTTTAGCCGTTCTTCCGCTGTCCATTTGTTCGACATGTCCAAACCAAAGCAGAGCTCCTTTTTTGATTTTGTCGATAATGCTTATGACTTACATAATGTACGATCTTAACATTTGTGTATCTATTGTACATAGTTTTACCACACATTCGCCTGAGAGGTCGCATTTTGACAGCATTCAGCCTACTTTCGTCCCTGTTTTTCCAAGTCCATACTTCGCTCCCACACATCGGGGTCGGGACCAGGACTCCATTGCGAACTGCTAATTCTGCCTCTTGCAACGAACGTTTATTTGCCAAGGTTGATTTGAGTGCACCGTTCACTGTTCCCTGCACTCACCCTCCTTTCAATATATTTCTCAGTCATTTCATCCCTAGTAAATCAACTTCCCAGTTACTGGAGTTTTGCGTTAATAAATAAGTAGAAAAATAAACTTGTTAAAAATATTAACAAAATAATAAACCTGTTGTATCTTTTGATAAATATTATTAGTTTTTTTTTTTTTACCAATCTCTTCTTTGGACCAGGCTGTTTTTGGTTGGCTGGAAGATATTGTTTTCAGCAATAAGCCCGCCAAAGTAATTATTATTTGTACTTGAAGTTTTTTTAAAATAAAAAAAAGATAAGTTACGCGATAATTATCCTAGGGTAAAATTTATTTTATTCGGATTAACAAAAAAATTGAATTGGTCAAAGTTCGTATATTGAAAAGCCCTGTCTTTGGTAGATGTCAATCTACGCGTCGCAAGTCCAGACTTTTATTCAATTCCAGAGCAAATTGTAGTTCTGGCCAGCGGTCATTTGGTACGAGTCGGAGTTTTATCTGGAATATGATATTGCAAAAGAAAACTTTTTATATCGTTTTTATTCAACTTTTCTAAATGGAGAAGTAACGCGTGTTTCATATAGAAGTATCTTAAAAAAAAATTACAATTTGTATCGTCGTCGTCATCATTTCCTATCTGCACCCTGTGGTGCATGGGGCACTGTATTTGTATTACAAATGCAGAGTAAACTGTCTTACGCTTCGGGTACCAGTTCAGGATCAGTGAAATATTTCAGTGCAGAACCACCTTTAAAATATTTTTTTTTATTTTCACCTTGGACCTCAAGCCATACTAGGCCAATGCGTTAACTACGTGGCACACTTATCTCTAATCGATTGCCTTTTCGGGACTTTTACATGAGAGTAGCGAAAACACTCACCCGGGGTTCTGGTTCTTTTTCACCCACTGAACTGTATTATTTATCAGCCTGGACGCAGAAAAACATTGTAGTTACAAAATAATTAGAAGAAATTATCAAAGTTTTTATTATTTAAATGCAATTAAAACGATTTTGTTTTTAACCACTTATTTTATTATATTTTTTGCCTTCCGGTTTCGAAGCTACAAAAACTTATCATACTATCAAGGTCTCTCTACAATAATTCAAAACAATAAGAAATTAAAAAAACGATAAATAATACTAATAATCAAATGAACAATATTTCCTTTAATCCACTTTTGTCTAGTTTTCGACACAAATTTTGTACCCCCATCACTCCACACCTCCTACCTTAACAAGAATAATATGACAAAAATAGTTGAAAGAAAGATTTGTCTTCTTGGCTCCGTATGTTTGGATTTAATATTAAGTCACTTAAAATAAAACAGGATAAGTTTCATTAGTTCATTATACCCCGATAAAGAAGCTTGTGTAGCTTTTTGGAAAAGTAAATTTATTGTGTATTCAATGTATCAGTACAGTTAATTAGTTATAAATAGCTTATTAGAAAATGACACCTATCTTTCAGTAAGGGTTTCTAGTATTTTATTCTAGAACCGTATTTTTTTAATACAAATGTGGATGTTTGAAGAAAGACAGAACTGAATGAAATGATCACTTTAGCTAGCCAACCACGATGCAGTCTTAAAACTTCAGCAGGTAAATGGAGTTGCACAGCCTTCCCTTCAGCAATACAGTCCACCCTCTCATTTGTCCTCTCAATGAAGCATTTCTGCACACCTCATGATGATGATGAAATGATAATGAACTATTATGTCAATCACTCTAGATACGTATCGACTGTTTCCGGGGGGATGCAGAATACAGTTCTTCCTCTGAAATAGAATCAAAGTCCTGGATGAGTATTTTTGACTCGACTCTGAGGTGAAAATCTTGTCAAAGGAAATCGAGTTTAGAAACGTCTGCCTTCTAGTGTTGTGGTTGGCGCTTTCACCTACCGTGCTAGAGTATGAAGGTTTTTTTTTTAATATTTCAAATTTGGTGGACATTTTCAACGAGTTGGGATAGAGTGAGGTGAACCTTGGACTTTTGATCTTTTAGTCCGCAGCGTTAACCACGGGATCACAACCTGATTCACAGGTTCACATGAAATAATTTTAAAATGGATTGTCTCATTCGCCCAAACCAATATTGAACCGACTGCTCCACAAATTTATAGTTTATGTTCTGTTTTTGTTCTATCATTGTACGTTTTATAATGTAAATAATAAAGCTGTACATACATTAAATATAAACTTAAAGACCCAGTGTTCAAAACTGTCTGAAAATTTTGTTAATTATCTCTGTATAGTCTTATATTTGCCTTCTTTGTTTATTCTCATGAGTAAAAATCTTTTTAAAGGTATATTGTTTAGTGTTCTCGGCACGGGTAACCCCAGAGATGTCGCATTATTTTTATTATTAATTTTTGTTTATAAAGGAAAAATAAAAAAATATAAAATATTCGTTTTTAAAGGTGGTTTTACTCTTAAGTATTTGATTGTCTGCGAAACGTAAATCTGATCAGCTAACTCAAGAGATAAAAAAAATAGAAAGAATAGGATTATTTCAAAATAATTTTTAAAAATACGTTCTTTAGAAATTTCGGAAATAAATAGTAATGTTAATGAAGGTTTGAATTAGTTCTTGAGATATTATGAACTAACTTAATAAAGCATAAAATGAACATATAACCTGTAACAGATGGTCGAGATACGCTGCATTTGGTTTTACAATCTCATGCACCATCGGGTGCGGATAAAGGTTTGATGATGATCAGTATTAATTTATTCCTTCCAATTTATATTTACATCAGTAAAATATATCAATTTCTGGGCAATATAATACAAACCATACACAAATCTGATAACGAAACAGTGAGATATACATAAGTTGTACCGAAGCGTGGGGCTATAAAACTGGTCCGGACCCTTTTTCCTGATTTTATTGGTCCAGCCCAAGGGAACGGGACCTTTGCTCACTATCTATTACAGATATGGAATGGCCGACATTGGACCGGGCCTGCCTGGAATCCAAACACTTTAGCCAGAAAGGAATTGTCAACTTTTGTACGAAGTGATAATAAACTTTAAATAAATACATTATTTTCTTAGTACAAAAATATTAGTATGTAATATGTTTTAAAAAAAATTTATTTTAAACTTGAGTTATTTATATATTCAAACACAAAAATTAAGTTAAATTGGGTTGAACATATTTCATCTGTATAGGTAAAAACCTGTGTTGAGCTAAAATGTATTATCTGAATATTAAATACGATATAACACCAAACTTGTTTTTCTGAATTATGTATCTTTTTTAGGTGATACCGTGTATGTTGGATTTGATCCGACGTTTCAGCTACCATTGCAGGAGCCATCTTCAGGGAAAACTGTGAAGATGGCTCCTGCAATGGTAGCCAAAACGTCGGATCAAATCCAACATACACGGTATCGCCCAAAAAAGATACATAATATTGATAACAGTGACCGTGAAAACCTAAGCACCTATTTGTTTATCAGATATTCTAAATAAAATTACATAATCATTTTTACTGAATATTTATGAAGGAGGATTTTTTTCGAAATTGATTAGGCCGAATAACATTATCCATTTTACGTACCTGTACCTACCTCCACTGTCCAGTTTATTATTGACTTTTTAAACATTTTCTCTTTACTGATTGTTTTAACGGACAGTGGAAGTAGGCTATAGATTTTGATTGCCTAGTACTCAAAGTCCCTTTGACCGAAAGTGGTGTACGTTTGTATGTGTTGATGATCTTGTGATTACATTGTTGTCATCTCGTGTCCTGTTGTGGTCATGAGTGTCGTTCAGTTTGACTTTTGCATTATTACATGTTTTCATAAATAAACAGGTTCTTTTTTATGAAAGCACATTTACAGTTCGTTCAAATGTTTAATAATAGCCTTTATTCATGTGTGTGTGCCTGTCGGTGAACCAAGTAAACTATTTGTATTTTGGTTAGAAAACTTTCTATTTCGCATACCTTAACCGGGCTATTAGAGATTTGTATGAATTAAACAGCATATAATTATATAAACTGAAATGAAATTAGACAAATTACTGATGATTCGCAATGAAATAATTTGTTTTTTTATTAGGCAAGTATTAATATACATCGTGTCCGTTTATTAACTATTTTGAAAATGAGCATTAAAAGTAAAACAAAATGTTGCAAGTCATTTGAAAGAAAATTTTCTGGTCAACAAGTTAATAATATTGTAATTGCTTGCTCATTACTTGTTTACAAACTTTGAAGACCACATACCAAAAAAAGGTAAAAAAATACCACGTACGAAGCTTATATTAAGACCAAAATAAGCTTCATGATCGCCTTCTGGGGAACCGGTAGCAAGACAGACATAACAATTATATAATAACATTGTTATTCATCTATAAACTTGAAGACCATGTCGTCTGGTATGTACCAAAAAGATGTCCAAAGCATTAAGAGCAAACTGATCTACATGATCGCCTTCTGGGGAACCGGTCACAAGACGGACACAACAAAGATACAAAGACAACAAAATAAAATCCTACAACTTATTTTACTTGACCTCTTTAAACTAAACTATACAAAAAATCACGCCAGATTGACATAAAACAGCTTACGATAATTCAGATGGTAAAAATTACAATAGAAAACATACAAGATGATGACATTACAGTAACTAAAAATTTTGACATGAACAAATATAATACCTTATAACAACAACATTTTCGCATTAAAAAGACTAAGACAAATTAAAATCGACGTTAAAATTCACACGAAGACCACATGAACTAGTCGGGACATAACATGACATGACTATATTTTATATTTACATAACCCTAACGTGTTCTAAAATAACGAATAAATAGAAAAATCATAAAAAAAGTATTTATTGTAACAATCTTAGAATAGCGCAATTTAATGTTTTTTTTCGAAATAATTCGTAATCAATATAATGATCGTTGATTCTAATGTTTTTCATTATACTACAATAATTGTAAGATTATTTTATGTTTCATTGTTTTAACAATAAACGCTGTTTTCAAAGTCTTAAAAATATCCAACGGTATAATAAGAATGTATTTGATAAAATGGGATGAAATTGTGAGAAATTGAATCATATTCACATCATTCAATTCGATCAGAAAGCTTCTACTCAAATTGGTATTTAAATACATAAAAACAATATGGTTGTTATGCTTATCAAACACCTGCGAAAGTAATAACGAAAGTTAAAAAGACAAGAAAAAAATACGTCAATCTATTGTATTGACGCGTATTCCCAATTGCCATTGTCATCTCAAATACCCATCGATCATATATTTTTATATGAAAATATTTTAGGGTACTTTAGAAACAATATTTTGAGTTCGTCCAAATATTTGAAAACTGGATTTTACCTTCCAGGGAATTATTTAGGCCGACATCGACAGAGACTGGAATCATTTTGGAGGAGGGAATACTGGCTCTGTCACTTTACACACCGTTTAACATTTCGCATTCTGTCTACGTTTGAACTGTTCCCTAGTACCCAGGTGAGATAATTTTGTCAGATTAATCTCTCATCAATAAAGACGCTTTGGTTCAGTTTTGTGAAATAACTATAGAGAGAAACCCTCTAAAATACTCTCCTTCTCTGTTGTAATGTGTTGATATTTTTGAAGCATTAGAAGCGAGAAAATACGCTCACAAGTTATCAAAAATTTAGGAAACTTGAGAATGGTCCGTATGATAATTAATTCGGGAAATATATTGCCTCGTTTAGCGGTAATATAATAAATGTGGTTTCAGAATTTATCGAGAAAATAAACAAAGTTTAAAACGAAAAGCAAGTTCATTATTATGTACAACTTTATGTCACTGAATCATTTTATTCTAGCCTACCGATCTAGAAATATTTTTAATATCGTTTCAACTTATAAAAACGGTCATAAAGTACTTTACAGAGTTTCTAAACACCAAATGAAAATTAATTTATTTTAAACAATGGAAACCTTTTTCTCTAAAATTGTTTTTGTAACATAACAACTAATTTGACATTAAATGCATACAGAATGTAAAAATAATGGATACTTAAATTCTGGAAAAAGTTTATTACATTGTGAAAACAGTTTTGATTGTGAAAATAGTTTGAATACATTTTTCATAGTAGGAATATCTGTACTTTAAAACTGAAATGCTGGAAATCACATTCGGTAAATTGTTCAGGAGAGCGGTTTCAAGTTGTAAAACTGTTTGTGTATTTCTCGAAGTAAAAACACAATTTATTGCATTTTTTTTGGATATATAGGCTTTTGATAAGAATATTTTTTTTTAAATGTATAAAGTATTTATTTATTTTACAGAAACAAACAGTCAAACATGATTAAATAACATAATATAGATAAGATTTAAATACAGACCAACGAAGTTTCCAAATAAAAATCATACATATAAAATTGCGGTAGTTAGTTAGTAGCGTGTTTGTGTGTATTTGTATGAGAGTAAGTGTAGAGTTGTGAGGGTGTGTATTTGTGTGGGAGTAAGTGTTCAAGTGTGTGTAAGCGTGAGCATCATTCAATAGCAAGTAGGAGCGTATTGCAGTCAGAAAGAATGAGTCTTAATTTATTTATAAATAAATTAAAGGGCATGTTAGATATATCAATAGATGAAAAATTTTTTTTTTTAGTTTGAGCAAGAACGATAGAGAAAAGAGTGTTGTGCATAGTTAGTGCTACAGACTGGCAGATGGAATAAATACTTATTTCTTGTCACGCGAAAGGGGACATTAAAATAAATTTTGAAAAGTTTATCTAAAGAGTCTACTTTGTTATTTAATAATTTATATAAAAAGCATAATGCGTCTATTTTCAAACGCAAAAGATCCATTTTGTTAATTAGATTGGCTGTAAGTGCAAAGCGTTTTTTTGTGTTTAAAATCTAGGTATTTAAAAAAATTTCGTTTAATATTTTCAATCTTTTCATTGTTTGTTATGTATTGTGGGCTCCACAGAACGGATGCAAACTCCAAGTTACTGCGCACAAAAGTGTTGTATAGAGTCTTCATTGTATCAGGTTTTTTAAACGGTTTGGAAATTCATAAAATGAATCCCAGCATTTGATAAGCTTTTTCAACGATAGAGGTTATGTGAGACCCAAACAGCAATCTACTATCGAGAATAACTTCAAAGTCTCTAATTTCGCTGCACCGTGATATGGAATTATCTTTGATCGCATAGTTGTGCTTAATGTTATTTTTACTTCAAATAACATCTTGAGGTGTTAATGTACAGTTGATTTTTATTGCAGTAATCAATAAGACGATCAAGATCTTCTTGGATCCTTACACAATGCGATGTATCGTTGACATTTGCAAAGATTTTTGCATCATCAGCAAAAAGTAGAAATTGAGAAAATTCAAAGCACTGATTTAAATCATTAATATAAAGAAAAAATAAAATGGGACCTAAATGGGAACCTTGTGGAACACCAGAGCTGCAGTATTTGAAACAAGATAAGACACTATTTTATGCTACTGCCTGGGATCTATTTTTTAAGTAAGAATTTAACCATCTTAAAAGATCGCCATGAATTCCATAACATTCCAGTTTATGAAGAAAGATGTTTTGGTTTTTGATTTTATCGAATGCCTTTTATTTATTTATTTATTAACGGACATTGTCCATGTATACAATTTATAAGGTTTAAATATTACAATAAAAGAGTCGTTTAAAACATTTAAAGAAATAGGTCTATAAGGCGTCAACTTGAGATTTTTTGCTTAAGGAATCAATAATAAAATTTGTGAATTCATGAAGATTAGATTCAACTGACCTACCTTTATAAAAACCATGTTGCATATGGACTATTGAATAACGATGGAACTTCAATACTTTTTGTTCTAACCGCCCTGCTTGCGCTCTAATTACTCCTTGGACTTTAGCATGAAAAGTAATGTAGAATATTGACTGAAAAACAATTTATTTATAAAACTTTCTTTCGGCAAAAACATTTAATTACCTGCTACTAATTAAAATATTAATTATCTATGAAAATAACAGGTAAATATGATTGTAATGTCATGATATTAATAACAATAAAACCGTTATTGAAGGTAAACAGTATGTGAAAAAAAGCAAAGTAAAATAATGAAGTTATCGGCAATAGAAATGACATAATGGTTAAGTATGGTCGATTATGACAATAATATTGAATCTTGTGCAAAATTCTTTGCTGCGTCTGAGGTAGTTATAAAAATTGTGGAATTTATTCGGTATCCACTGCTTTAATTCCAGCAAACCGTTGAATTTTGTTGAAAGCATGAGTATTATTACTGCACTACTGGTGTTTTAGAACAAGCTCTTTCAGAAGAGGGAAACCGGAGAATTCCAATGCTTTTAGCATTAATAGAATCTGAATTTATAAACAATATGACATTCAGAACTGAATTGTGCAAAAATGTGACTTCCAGCCTTTCAGCTATAAGTTACAGATATTAAGAAGTGAAAATGAATTCACATTAATAAAAAAATACATTACCGGAATAAAGAGAGAGATTTAAAAAAAAAAATCAAGGAAGAAAAACAATGAAAAATGCTTTTTATAAAATATACGTTATAAAAAAAATGTGCAATTAATTATTGAAATAAAGTAGAACAAACATTTTCAAAACAGTTGATACCTACTAGCAATAAAATAACAATGAATTTATGACACTATAAAAGAAAATATAAATTTAAACAAAAAAATTATAAAAGAGATACTATATACTTGTATTGCAGACGATTGTTCAATATTGTATGGTAAAAACACAATTTTTTAATAAATATTTCATGTCCACCATGTTGGGAATAAAACCTGAAACCTCTTGATAAGTGCGCTGACTATTACACGACGAAGTGTTTGGTAAAATATTTTTTTCATTCATATTTTCATAAATTCCATGTTATTGTGTTACTAGTACTGACTGTTATGAACAGGTTTGTTACATTTTACTTTTTATTTTTATTGTAGAAGCTTGAAATTTTATGACACATATTTCGAAAAAGCCTTTTCATTTGACTCTAGTAGGGGAGATACTCAATGAAACGGCCGAGTTATGAAACGGCCAACAGGCGTTATGGCCAAAGTATTTGCGCCAGTTAATTCAAATTTCGACATTGGCAGCACTTAACGTAATATACAATACCATACCAAGACAGTTCATTTGAGCGGGACGTGCGAGAGCGCCACGTTATTCTCGATTTTGATAAAAAAAAAATAATTTAATCAAGGTTTTCCCAACACTTTTAAAGGCCTGTTATTATTTGATTTACAATAATAATATACACCTTTAAAAGTAAATAATTGCGTTCGTTCCCGAAAGCTTCTCCAAAATCATAAACCCGTAAGAGAACAGGCAATCGAGTGCATTAATCACTGATCCGCAAAAAAAAATGCGCTCATGTTCTTAAAGGTGCCACAAAATATGCGGTATGAAAGACATAAGTATTTTTTTCTTATAAAATTGCTATCGAAATAACTTTGTCAAAAAATTAATTATTTTCACAACACCATGTTTAATGTACAATTACGATATGCTTGATAATATATCTTATTAAAATCACTCTAATTTGTGTTCAAGTTGATAAATTCATTCTTTCATTTCATTCCTATGTCCGTTTCATCAACACCCACGGGCCTTTTCAAAGTGGCAAAGTTTTGAAACAGACAAATTGAGTGCTATAAAAAAAAAAATATATCGTTTTATAATCCTTTGATCAACAATTTTATTTTAAATATGTATAGCAGATAGATTGCTTATTAATTAAAAATGTTTATTTTGTGTTTCAATGCAACAGTGTTAATAAAATGGAAGTTTGTGTAAAAATGGCCTTTTCATCGTCGATCTCCCCTACACATTTCGATATTTTGTACGAACATTTAAATGGAAAGTTTAGTATTCAATTAAGCTGGCAAAATGACACAAAAATTAATTCAATTCTGGAAATCCCACTTTTGTTGTGATTCATATTGGAAATCAAATAACTAAAGGTTGCAAAATTAAAACCATTTTCAAAAGTAAAAAAAAAAAAGCCATAAACCACAAATTCACAAATTCGATAAACTGACTAACAAAATAATATGTATTTTGAAACTTTTGGCCTAAATTATTAATAATATTTTTTTACTTAAAACATTATTTAAAAAAAACCGAGCTGTGGTCTTGTGGTAATGCTACCGAATCACTTTCCGTCCGTCTGTAAGTCATTAATAACTCGTTGAAAATGGCATGTATTTTATTGTATCAAATTCTATTTTTTTTTAATTTAAAATACTATCGACATATAATTTGAATAAATATGAGGGGTTGGATATTTTTGAGGGAATCGAGATTAAATTTATTAATTCGATTTTTACCGAGAAATCGTGATTACAATTAAACAGTCAGAATGAAAAAAAACAATTTTAAAAAATCAATTTTTATTTTTAAGCCATGTCAAAGAACAATCATGTTCTGAAAGCAGTCGGCAGATTAAATTAATTTCGTGATTTTACACAAATTTTTCTTTAGTTATATTATTTAACATTTTAAATTACAAAGTTAATGCCTCAAATACTTATTTTAAATAAAGGTATACTTTATGTCCACCCTAACAGAAATCGAACCCGAGACCTCAAGCAAAATAGGCGATCGGGCCAACAACTACACAACAATGACTTAGTTCCATAGAGCTGTAATTAGAAATTACTAGTTTTAAATGGCTGACCAAAGTTTTGACTCATCTAAATTGATTTGTAACAAATAATTATTTATATCACCTTGAATAAAATGTATTCATATATATTTATGTAAAAAATAGAGATGACATAGTTTTATAGAGCGATACCAAAAAAAAGTTAAAATTATAATAAAAACAAACATTTTTTTTCATTTCAACAAAGGTTGACTCTTAAAAAATATTTGTTCTCTTGTCAGACAGACAATTTCATTTGGATATTAAGATACATACATATATACATTCTCTTAGCTACTGAACTAATAATAACTTTGTGATAATTTCCATAATAACTTTGATCCTAAAACTAGAAACCGTTTTAAATACACCGTTTTTCAGGGCCAGACCGCAAAACTTTAGAGGAACATTCCTCTAGGTAAGCTTTAAAAAAATCTTTAATTTTTTTTTCCAAAAAGTAATTTTTAAAAAAATTAAGTAAATCCTTAATTTATCGGACAAGCAGTCCCTTCACAAACCCCTACCCCTTTCCTACCCAGCCGCTTCCCCTGTCCGCGTTTGGTGCGTAAAGCTTTGTTGGTCAAATACGTTTTTATCCCAATTTTTTTTTGTCGCGGAGAGGTAGGAGTTTTGCGGAAAGGATGTTTGTCTGAGAAATTAAAGATTTACTCTATTTTGAGATTATATTTATATATTTTTAATGGCTTTTTGTATAAAATTTAATACGATTTTTTTTCAAACTTGCCGTGGGGAATGTTTTTCTGAAGTTTCGCGGTCTGGTCTTGAAAAACTGTACATATTTCACATAAATATACAACTTGATATAAATCATTATTTGTTACAAATCATTTAGATATGTCAATTTTTTTTATGGAACGACCCATCGATATACTTAATGGTTCCTAGTTTAAGTATTAAAAAAATTATGTAAATTATCACAACGTTTTAATTAATTAAAGAGCTGATTAAGTTAATTTATTTTCATTTGAAAACATCTAATAAGAGAAAACCAATATATTTAAGAGTTATGCCTATGTAAGTAGAGACGAATAGGAGTGCAAAACTTTAAATTTATTACTCGTCATTCTATGGAAGCAAGGCATCGTTATGTTCAGTCGATTTCTTTTTCCATGATTTTAACTAGGAACAAAAATAAGTCGAAAACACTCGTCTAGGATTCTGATTTGATTTCATATACATAGAGCCGTCTCAATTTGCCCGGACAATTCTTTTAAAGGTTGTTCTAAACTGCAATATTTCATTGTTCTGAACCAACACCTTAAGCGTCAGCCAAATCGCAAGCAGAAACGCTGCAATTTGGAGTAGTTACTAATGCAGTGCACTATGCACCAATGAGTGTGGGGAAAAAAGGTGAAGATAGTATATTAACGAATACATATCTATTCTAACCTTTTTTTTAAATGATTTTTTTGGTACTATAACAGGCCAGGAGACCCAATTACAGTGGTGAATTACATCACAGAACTTAAGACACAGGCTTTAGGAAAATAACTTTTTTTTTCTCACTGGGAATCGAACCTGGAACCTTCCGTATGTGAGTCAAGCATCTTGACCACAACACCACGGAGGCCGCCAAACAAATAAAATTAAAGGACAAAATTTTTTTAAGGGATTTCTGGGCAAGTTTTTCGGGATTCTTGTAGGTAACAATGCCACGTCACATTTCAAATGAAGAAAAACTTACGCGACTCAAAGATATCTTATTACGGTTTTCTTCCCTTTGAAAGACGAAACTCGTTTCTCGTTTGATACACGTATAATTCTGACAGTGATAATCCGCAACATCACACATTGCGCGACACCACGTAATAACATGTGGTGTCATATTGTTTTCCCCACCGGCTTTACCTGACCTATTCTGTACTAAGGAAAAGAGCAGTAAGTCTAAAATCAGATGACTTTAAAATGGAGATAGCGAACTTTAAAAAGAACGAATATGGAATATTTCGCATTAACGGGGCTAATGGCCTATCCCTGACGGGCAGGGATTTATTTTATAGGTGTAATGAATGAATAGCCGATTCCTTTTAAAATTAATAATGCCAAAAACGGCCACTTCGAACGCCACGTGTCCTGTGTGATACATAATATGTCAACGGTATCCTATCAAAGAAAAATAGTACTTCGAAAATAATTCGAAATACTAATTTCTAAATAGAGAATCCTCAAATAATATTTGTAGCTTGTTTGAGTAATTGAAATTAAAGATAAACTATTGGAGCAGGAAGTTTCTTTGAAAATATTTTCTCTTAACATTAGCTTGCTTGCTTTCAGCGTTGGATTGTGATTTTGATATTATTGAGTGTTGGATTGGAGATAACTATATACCCAAACAATTAAATAAATACACTCATCACTACACGCAAAAAAACAACTCACAAAATGATGGAATTGTAGTGTTCATAAAAAATTACATAACTTGTTCCATAAATGAAATCTCTATCGTCAAATCAAACTGCCTAGAAATTGACTTATACAACTCGACTAAAATATTTGCTATATTTAGATCCCCTAGCACATCAGATGTAAGACATTTTATAGAAGCGTTGAATAATATTCTCATTACCAACACAACCACTGAAAATGTAATTGTGATGGGAGACATCAATATAAATATAATTAATAATATGCATCCCCAAGCAAATGATTATTTAAATATACTTACTATGCATGGTCTATCTCCTTCTGTAAATGTCTCCACTCGCGAAGTTGGAACTTCGTCTACCTGTATTGATCACGTCTTTGTTAAATCTAAGAATAGTCTTTTTACGTTTATATACAAATGCTTATCCCTTAAAAAATCTATAAATGTTTCTTCTAAATCCTCTATTAAGGAAACAATTGATTACAAAGTTCTGTGTAATCTAGTATCACAAGAAAAATGAATTTCCACTCTAGAAAGTACTAACGCACATCGTTCCTGTCTTTCATTTATTAATACATTACGTGAACATGTTGAAAACTCATCATATTACAGAAATAAAATTTCCAAAGCCGGTCATAATAACAAAAAGATTTGGAATATAATAAAAGAAATTTCTCATACCAGTAAATGTAGCTCGTCAATACAACACGTTGACATAAATGGCAGAATGACAAATATAAATGATAACTCCCTTGAAATGGCAAATCACTTTAAAGAGTATTTTTCTTCCGTGGGCTCCACACTAGCATAAAAAAAACTCTACTAGTACAGAAGCTGAACGCACACGAAAAATTGATAACTCATCATCTGCCATCTCCAATCTCTTGGAAGATTTTCAACCCACAACCACTCGGGAGGTAATAGATACCATATCATCTCTAAAAGACACGTGTTGTTCGGGAAAAGATAGGATCTCAACCAAAATACTGAAACAAGTAAAACTGTATATAAGTGTGCCTCTTACACACATCATCAACAGCAGTCTCAAATCTGGATGTTTCCCATCTTGCCTAAAAGAAGCAACAATAGTCCCTATCTACAAAGCAGGTGAAAAAACATATATTTCAAATTATCGTCCCATATCTCTCTTGAGTGTTGTATCGAAAATCTTCGAAAGGATTGTTAAAACTAGACTCCTTATCTTTCTTGAAAAAAATAGTTTGTTGTCGGAGAACCAATATGGCAATAGGGCAGAGGCACTGCTGACGCTATAGCTGCTGTCACTCTTAAAATCACTCAAAGTCTTGATAGTGGTAAAAGAGTCATCGCAATATTTCTAGATCTCGCCAAGGCTTTTGATACTGTGTCTCATTTATTACTTGTGTCAAATCATACACCCTGTAGATATGTACTACATACCTACTTTATTTTAAGGAGATTCTGTATCTCAGTTAAAAGTATTGCGTTATCTTAAAACATATCGCATTTAAAAACCACATATTTGAATAAATGTTTTATTTTAAATAAATACGTAGAGACATAACTCTCAAAAATCACACGTACTGCCTTTTAACTTACGACGGCGTACTACCCTTAGTTATCTCTAGAAGCCACCCCAACCCTAAAATCTACCCCAACACCTCAGTATAACTCACCCCCGTAACACTTGGCTCACCGGCGCCCGATTGACATTTAATAAATAAACAAAAGGGAAATCGATATGGTTCGAGTTTGAGACGATGAAAGGTGATTAAAAGGGATTTCTAATAAAAAAAATATGTGAACATGCATGCAAAACAATACATTTACAAATATTGCATCGTAATTATTAAAATTTTTCACTTAAATATTTAATTTTCGTTTTATTTTTTTATGGAATTAAAGGATTCTGTATAAATATTAATTTTATGTCCATGCACTTGTAATTTTATTTTATTTATTTATTTTTATTATTATATAAAATGTATACATAGTAGGGCCTGCCATCCAATTATATGTATTCACTAAATAATACTGTAATAAAACGACGACGGCTTGAAGTTTAAACTATATAATTAATAAATATACAATATATTAAAATAAGATAAATATGGACAAAACAAGGAGATAGTGGAAAGGAAAAGAAGGAAATTGATAAGGAGTGGAAAAGGATGATTGAAGGAAAGTGAGAGTGGAAAATTGCATTTGATTTAATGATTAAACGAATTATGAATGAAGAGCATGAATCAAGCCTATTAATTCTCTTATGTACATATTGTATGGAGTGTTAAATATATCAAGACTATTAAATTTTTTGTTAAATGTTTCACATATACGAGGGATTGTAGAATGTTTTCGATGATTAGTTTTTCTCAAACTGCACGGTTTGGGTAGGTAGGAAGAAATTGCCTTTAGGGTATATGCTCGCCCTTATATGTATAGTTATTGAAAATGAGTATTAAGTGTAAAATTAACAAATTAATAAAATAAATAGCGAAAGCCGGATCCGAATTAATTAACAGTGTTGTTATGGAAAGTTTCGGTCACCACCGGAGTTCGAAAAGGCTGTGTTCTTGCACCATTTTAAATATTTATGGATTTTTTTAAAAATTAAAAATAAATATTAGCTTTCTTGTAATTATCCCAATTATTTCAATTTCGATGCCCATTTTCAACGAGTTGTAAATAACTTACTATTAGAATATAAAAATCCAGTTGGGGTAGAGTGGGGTTCGACCTCGGACCTCTAGTCCGCGAGTCCGCTACACTAGCCATAGGATTTCAACCCATTTCATGAACGGAAGTTAATACTACCAGACCAAGAAAAATTCATCTCTTCTTCTCCAAAAACTCATAGATCAAAGGTCAGCTGATGATACAGTCATTATATACGATGAAGTCAAGAGCTTTCAAGTTATTGTTGATAGGCTAAGTACCTACAGTACATTCGAGGATTAGAAAATAAGTGTAATATAAGTGTAAAATCTCCTGATTATTTCTGGCTAAGTTATCAAAAAACTTGTGAGTTTTAATAACCAAGGGGTGCATATAACCCATGTACGGCTAGGATGTGCCTCATTCAACAGTATAAAGGATGCCTTGCTTATAAAGACCAAATGCCACCTATCCTCATTTACGGATGCAAATCGTGGCCCAAAACAGCAGGCTATTGAGTTTTAAATATATAATGTACTGGACGGATAAAAAACATAGTTCTGTATGTTGTGACGAATACATTTAAGTAGGTTCTTCGTCAAATATTTTTTCGCGGGTCACTCCGGCGTTATCTATGAGGCGCAAAAGAGCGCGTGGTTGTTTTTTCTGTTCTATGGTTTGGAAAGAGGCAGCCGGACGAGGTCCAAAAATTCTGAGATTTCAGAACACACATAAGAATAAATATATTCTACAGAAATATAAAAGTAACCTGTCAAATACACGTCCTATTATATAATAGGTCACATGAATAATTTTCAATGATCGAGAATAACGTTTTTTTATCCACTTACCGGAGTTTATCGGGTTTTCTTATCTCGGAATTTTCGGACCATGTCCGGCTGCCTCTTTCCGTTCAGAGAAAAAAGAACATTCCACAAAATATTAACAAATGGCTTATGGACTAAAAATTACAAAAGAAAACCATATAAACTTTTAAAAACACTGACAAGAAGTCTATCTGATAACTCACATTCTAATGACCTCTAGGTCCCGATCGGAAAACTTCAACGTATTTGCTTGAATAAAAAATTTGCAGATGTATCTCAAATGATTTTTCGATAGGGTGCCTTGCTGATTTCCTGAAGGGTTTTGGATTTTTGACTGGTGTGTGTTATCGGTACACGTTTCATATTACTGTCGCAGTCACGTCCTGAGTTAACATATCGAAATAAATAACATTTACGTGGAGAATGTTCCGTGTTAAACAGTTAATACTGTTTTCCCAGGTGTTCTGATATTTTCCTACGGTACTTTTAATACAAAGACGTGTTTGATTTTTAACATTTATTTTAATAAGATTGCATTTCATGACTGCAAATTTATATTGTATCTTTTAATATAGATTACACAAGTTTATTTACACATTGGCGATTTCTTACAACCAACTAATAAAATATCTATATCATCATTACCCTTTCCGCATCTAGTGGTGCATAGGGCACCAAATCGGGTTGTGGTCCTGTGGCTAGTGTCTCGGACTAACGGACCAAAGCTCCGTGGTTCGAATCCCACTTTACCCCAACATGATTCTATTTTTTAATAGTGAGTTATTTACAACTCGTTGAAAATGGCCCTTAAAATGAAACATTTTGAGTACATCATAAGAACGCAAATATTTCTTCTATTAAAAAGAAAAATACGTTACATGAATGTTAGATAAATAGTCCTACGTTTCAGAAGCGAGTCAAGGGTATTGCACTTTAGACAACCTTTAAAATTATCATTTCACGTCCACCTTGCCAGGAATCAAACCCAATACCTCAAAATGGCAGGCAAATGCATCAACCACTACGTGAGAGCACAACATTTACCTAAGAGCAGCTATTGAGTCAAAAACATTGAATTAATCGCGTTTTTTTTTTAGGAGAACATTTTATGTTAGGAAATATAGACTGGGCTTGTGATTCGCCATTGATTGGTTAAACTAGCCATTTTACTCACTGTGCTGTTGCATGTTTACACCATTCTGACTTTGTTTGAACATCCTTATTTTTTCGATTCTTACAATTATTGATTTTCGTGTAGAAAATTAAATGAATTGGGTATTTCACTTTGAATTGAACCAGTAGGTCTAGTAAATATATTTTTGATTTGTCAGTATTTTTGTAGAAAGGTTCTTAATTGAAACAAAAATTTGGACAAACTCACAACATATTTAACATTGTCAAAATAATTCAAATAAGTAATCCATAAATTAGTTATATTTGCTGACGAGCTTAAAATATATAAGATTATAAAAATATAACTGGAATTCATACTCTTCAAGAAAATATAAATAGATTAATGTGGTGTTGATAATTTTTTCAATTTTATATATGCAAGCCTTATTTCCCAATTACAAAACTGATTTTTTTTTATGTGTGAACTTTTTGAAAGATGTATTTGTTTTTTAATACAAATTTTTGACCGACTCTTCTTTTGACTCGTTTGTTTTTTGTTGGCTGGAAGATATTGTTTTCAGCAATAAGTTCGCTAAAGTAATTATTCTTTTAACTTGACCTTTTAAATAAATAATAGAAATAAACTTCAGCTTAATATTGGCAAATATTAAAGTTCAACCCTTTGTAGGTGTAAAAGCCCGATAAAATTAACATATCCTTTAAAAAGAATTGATTTGGTAAGAGAGTCCCAAATAAATAATCTGGGTACTTTGCCTTATGAAAAACTGCATTTGGTTTTTTAAATTAATCAACAACTAATAATAGAACAAAGGTTCTGAGATTTGTTTTGAGAGAAGTGTCCAATTAAAAAAAAATATTTTCTATGAAAAAGAAGACCGTAATACAAAACCTCGGTATGGTCTAGGTATGGTTAAATCCATTCGCATGCTATAGAAAGAGTACAAAATAAATTAATGCGCTTTATAAATTATTAACTATGGTTTCCTAAAAACTTAAATGAGATCACTCAAATTGTACAACCGTAGAGTTATGTCTGATTTATAATTTATATTTAAAGTATTAAAATTAACAATTGACAGCGTAGGTGCCATAAGAAGGAAATAAATATTTTTTTGTAACAGTAATTATTCACGAACCAACTTTAAATGCACCGCCTATTCCTATTATATACAGGTTTGGTAACCAGTTTTAGCAAAAATTTGACATTTTTAATACAAATTATGTCAATCAATTAAAAGGAGTCGCACTCGGTGTATTTTTAAGAAAAGTTAAAGTTTTTTTTTATTTGTCGTTTATTATTTAGCATTGTTTTTTTTAATAAATAAAATCGCTCCAATTAAATACATAAACACTAAATCACTTAATTTTAATTTAATTTGTGTTTCATTTTATGTAACTTGATATAATTCTCAACTTTATTACATGTATATCTTAGTCAAAAAGATTCACTTGTTATTACAGTTATTTTTTATTTTTTTAAATGTTGTTGTGTTTCTCTCTTATTGTTGCATTCCACTTTGTATACTAGTTTGTTGTTTTTTATTTTGCTTACATAAAATTTAGTTTTAATTATGCTTTTATGCAATATATTTCATATTATTCATATCTCTGTTGCAATCAATTTCTTTTCATATTACCAACCATGTCACCAAAAGTCAAAATCTGCTATTTATAAAATCTTCTAAGAGCAACTTTGGTTTTTATGCCCCAATATCCAGAATGTGTAGATTGGTCAATTCATCACACGACTTGGAATTTTTTAGGATAGATCTTCCGGCTTTTCGTAGATCTCTTCGCGACTAAACAGTGTGGGATGAAGTTGGATTGGCATGGTTTAGCTCAAATTTTTTGGTCTTTCGTTTTTTTGAATATATTGTATACTATTATTGTTTTGCCCTTGTTTGTCTTTGCTAAATAGTTTTATGTTCTTTTTGTTCAGTTTCTTGCATCTATGTTTCTTGATGTAACTGTTGTAATTGGCTTAGGCCGTATATATATACTGAATAAATAAATAAATTATGTGATACATTGTAATTCGTTCACTGCCGTGAATATTTTTGTAAATGGTTCTTTGATGAATAAATAAATAAGTAAATAAATATTTAGTTGGTACTATATTTCACCTAATAATAGCATGTTTATGCTGACATCCTTTTTTGATGGAGTAGTTGTTCTCATATTTTGTTAAACTATGTGAATTTTGCTTTTGATCGTAATAAAACATGACGTGTAAAGATGTCATTTGCAGAACGTCATATATGTATTTCACGCAGAGTACTAAATGTCGCATCGCGTGAAAATCAAAAGGTAAAAACACGAATTGTTTTTCCGATGTAGTTAATCCAACAATAGTATTTAATTTAAATAATTGATTCCCATTTTTGTATTTAATTGTATTGTATAGACAAACAGTCTATAATGAGTCCACATGAACAAGCCAATGACAAGTCGTGATCCCTGTAAATGCGTAGACTTTCATAACGTTACATTTTCTAAAATGTTCTCTTTTTTGTTGTAATATGTCGAACTTAATTCTCCCCAGGAAGTGAAATCCAATCCATGTCTCCGAAAATTTTGACAAAATTAATAGGCCCAAGGAGAAGTTTTTTTTTTTAGGAGCCACCTAGTGTGTGTAATATGCACTGTACAGTCCATTTAAGTATTTAATAAACTTTGCTTATGTGTGCGTGACAGAACGTTTTTAAATGAAATATTTTCGTGTGCTTTCTGATGTACTCGTATCTCGTATAATATATAGGACCCTACTCACAAACTCGGCGTAGAGTTACGCCCAAGTATAGTGGTATAATTCGGATGGGAATATTATCCTCATTGTAGTGGTAGATGGAAATACCATCCTTATTCTACCACTATACTTAGGTGTAACTTTATGCCAAGTTTATGAGTAAGTCCCATTAAAACGATATTTCAATAGTTACTGAATCTCATATAGTGCAAATGTTGATTTTTCCGCAACTACTTTATAAATTCATGATACACGCAAGTGTGAGAAAAAACTACCCATTTTTTTTAGTTTGTGTTTATTTCTTTGCAACTATTACCATAAGTACGATACTAGCTGGCGGCTTACAAAATATTTAAAAAATACAACTACTTTACAAATATAACAAACATTCTTTGTCGGCTTGTATTTATGAATGAAATGATAAATCTATTTTGGTTTACGCAGTTGCAGGCAGTAATTACCCACGAATCAAAATGCCATTGTGAATTTAATTATACTTTATTGAGTGTGCTTTCTAACGATATTTGTATGTTTACTTGGTTCCCTCAGGTACTAAAATATTAACTCTACATTGCATAGTCTATTGAATTTGATACATACCACAAAAATGACCATAAAGTTACCCAAAACGGATGATTCGATGTTACAAATAAAATACATAGCACATATCGTACGAAGGAAGCATAAAGATCCGATGGCTAAAGTTCCTCCATTTAAAGTTCACAAAGATGACACAAGTCATTAGATGCTACATGAATCAACAAGGCAACGCTGTAAAATGCCGTAATTTTTATGTCAATGTGCCGTACAATTATGTGTATTAATTTTTTTAAAACTATTTTATTTATTCATTGATTTGGTGTTTATTTTGTAGAACTCCACATTTAAACTTAAAATATTAGAAATCAAACACTGATTTAAGTTTACTGAATACTTTATTTTATTTTTACACATATAAAAAATATAAAAACAAAAATTTCGTGACAATTGTTTCTCCTGAATATGAAGATTAGATAAATTGAATGTCCTTATATATTTTTATAATTCAAGGTACTTAAGTAGAAAATAAAAATAATCTAATGAACTATAGCATGTACATTAATCATAATTGAGGGAAAAACCAATGGTTAAGGGCGAGGCTAAGTGTTTAATAGGTAATGGGGAATTTAATTGTAATTTAAAATTTAATTGTACATGTATGTATTGTGAAATAATAAATGAAGTACTACAGTTTTATAACTTTAGATAATTTTTGTCGGAAGTATATATATAATCTAACTCGTAGTTAATAAGATTATTTTTATTTTTACTTTAGTACCTTGAATTACATAACTATATAAAGACAAACAATCCATCTAATCTTCATATTCGTTTGAAAATGCCCAAACAAGGCGAAACATTTGTCACGAAATTTTTGTTTATATATTCTTTATATTTGTAAAAGTAAAATAAAGTGTTCAGTAGACTCAAATTTGCGTTTGATTGCTAATATTATAAGTTTATTTTATTTAATTTATTATTTTTTTATTTATTTTATTAATTTCATTTATTCACACAAATATACATACTACAAAACAAAATTAACGTAACCCTAACTCTATGAGGCCAATAGCCCTGTGTTAAGTTAGGAAAGTGAATAGAGGAAAGTAGAAACATGCATATTATTGAAGAATACTAAAAATAAAAATTTGTACACAAACACAGATTTTTATAAACATCTGGACAACGCGCTTAATAGTACATAAATCCATGCAATGTGGTTGCGAATTTTGTGGGTATGCATTAAACTATTGTCACAACTCAACATCCTTTTACCCACAACAACTGTTCACTTCCCACCGCCAGTATCCTTTGATAACCCGCCACAGCAAGACCTTGTGTCGTATATATTATTTCGTTGAACGTGTGCCGCATCATAGACTTTGTTTCCACCAACCGCCAGTGTTCAGCTCCAGATCGGGGGCCTATCCTGGTGTTGGTGCCGCTTGCAATTGACCTGTCGGACCGCCGCAACTCCATCAAGAACGAACCAGGTTAGTGGCATCCATTCCTAATTCATCTCATTCGTTAGGGTTGTGACCGATTGACACTGCATACCGCATATCGAGGATATTCACTCATTTACTTTTGTATATTAAATTTAAAATACAGTCACTATATCGTAAAAGTTTTAGGGCTTCGCCCCCGCTATTTCACGCCCCGCATCCCGTGGGAATTCGTTTCCCACCACAGTTTCTCACAGCAGTCTCCTGCATTGGTCTCTTCCTTTAGATAAAATCCAAACTTATACACCTCTCCTGAAAATGGCTTTAGTTTTGGAGAACTAAATATGTTCATCCAGGACATTGAACACTCTTGGGGCCACAAAAGAGAAATATATCTGAGCAAAAGTTTTAGGTGTTTTGAGTATTAATTAACTCAAATTAAAGGATAACTTGTACAAAGATTATGCTGGGATCGCCTCCTGTAATCGCATGACCAGAAATGTGCCAATGACTCTTTTTTTTTTAAATGTCTAAAGTCTAGTAGGTATAAAAAAAGGTACGTAAGAAGGTTCATAAATTGAAACTATCAAATATAATCACATTTTTCTAAGGATATAAACATTGCTAATTTGCTACATATCAGTTTGTCCTAATATTTTAAATCTAGGATTTAAAAAAATAATTTTCCATCGATTTTCAGTGCATGAATATCATTTTTAATAAAAAAATAAATCTAAATATAAAGTTTATATTTGAAGCACTAACTTTGTGGTTGTTCATTATAATAAAATAAATATAACAACTTTGTTTTTAACCACTAATATTTATTATACACTGGAAAAACTAAAATAAACTTTAATATTAGAGTAAAAGAACACTTAAGATGCTTAAATAATAATAATTTTTCTGGATTCGCAAATCTTCTGATACAAAATAATCATAACTTCAATAAAGACACTGGATTAAAAGTACTTCATGTTGAAAATAAAATATTAAAATTAGACAACTTAGAAATCTTAGAAATTAAAGAAGCGATTCATAATAAGAAAACAATAATTAATAACCAAATAAACAATATTTCTTTTAGTCCTCTCCTGGCTTACTTCAAAAATAAGGATATCAAATTACCACCCGTGTAAGAAAAAAACCACTTGATTTATTGGGTCCACGTGTAGTATTTAGTGAACATGATAGAAATAAAATAAAAAGGAATCAATTCATTAGTTACGTAAACCTTGACAAAGAAGCTTGTTTGCTTTGAAACCGGTCGGTGAAAAATAAAAATTAGTGGTTAAAAAGAAAGTTGTTCTATTTATTTTATTAAAAAAATAAATCATTCAATGAAGGGTTCACATGGGCTTATTGAAAATTCGAACGCATTGTATCTACACAACCCAGTTAAATTGTTTTTTTTTTTAAATAAATGTAAGTAAATAAATAAATAAATGCACAATACGTCAGCGGATAACTGTTCACAAGTTTATGTAGCGACACTGTTCTTCTGTTATTTACTCCCTTATACGTAGAACAAATATGTTCGGGGTACGTAGTCGGGCAAATGATGAAAAATGGTCCCTAAATGCGGCCAAACACTGGAGAATTGAAAGCGCCCATAAATAACAAGTTTGCTGAGTGAACTCGGTTGTTTAGTGGTTCAGGAATATAAAAGTTAGTACTTCCTATAGTACGGATAGTCACGACGAACCATAGTGACTTTATCCGTGCAATATTTCTCCCTACCGTAAATCCTTAAAATATTTTGATGGATTTATAAAGCAACATTGTTAGAGCCAAGCGCGTCTATGTAAGCCTAAACATCATAATAATTGCATTTTAGATACATGCATTACACGGCTAAAGCAGGGTCATTGCATTCCTTAGATTTTTCGATTTTCAAGATATTAATAATATAATTTTCTTCTCCTGAATGAGTTCAAGAGAATGGAATATTAAAAGTTAACAAAATGCTTGGATGCCTGGACTAGAGAGAGAATCAATTATTCTTTGGCTGATAAAGAGTCAATGTTAAATATTTCTAATCTACAAAAACGTAAAACTAATATTGATTCCATGTATATGTTTATTTATTTATTTATTTATTAATGAAATCATACAGTCTTTATATAAAACAAGGTACAAAAGAACAATTAAAAAAAGTAAGACCAATTACAGATTTCACACTAATTTATTGTGAATGCAGGAGGAGAGGGGAAAAATAATTGAATTCTAAAAAAGTAAAATTAAAAATATTTAATAAAAAGTACATAAAAAGGAGAAGACATTGTATAGCTACTCTATTTTCCTCTCTCTCTCCCTGCTTCCATGAATATTTAAATTTATTTGTAAAAATTAACAACCAACAATAATTTATTAGATCCAGGTAGTAGATGTAAGTAAGTATAAATTAAGAGTTGAAATCAACATTTAAAATTAAAATCAAAAGTAAAAGTTAAAATTAAAATGAAAAGTTTAAATTAAAAGTTAAAATTAAGAATTAAAATTAAAAATTTCGGCAGACACTAAATGGTATAATCGATGTTCCATCATTACTAGGACAAGTAAATTTCCATATTCCGAAAAAAGTGGAGACACTGTTTTAAAAAAATAGAAATAAAATTTAGCCCTGTTATAGCAAAATAATTTTAAAAATCATTAATACACCGGTCATCTTACATGCGTGCACCTCCATTCATTGCTCTCCTCATTCGTCGTCATGAATCTATCGTCGTACTCTATACGATAGATACAGGTTTATTGCTGCATTAACGTCACATCCAGTCTTCGCACAGCAAGGATTATTTTTGTATCAAAATCCTGCATATTTATGCAAGTTTTACTTTCCAAATCCTGTGTGAAAGTGACGATTTGATGATTACAAATAAAACTTCATAATAAAAAAAATAAGAGAGATTTATTAAGTCCTGTGTCACAAGAGTTTTTAAATCCGTTTTTGCCGTGTACCCCGAATACGTATTTACCTTACATGCAGTTAAAAATACTGTACTGTACTTAATTGTATCCTCTAAAGAATTTATTAAATTATGTAAATTTTTAAATATTTTACCAGAATACATAATATGGTAAAAGAAAAAATGTATTCCTCAGTGGGAACACCCGTACTGAAGAATAAATACATTGTAATTTTTAATTTTATTTATTTAACTTCTTGTAAATAATGTAAATTGTACATTGGTGGGCTTATTGCTAAATGTCATTTTTTTCCAATCAACCAATAAAACACAAGTTTTATTTCTATATTTCAAGTTACAAAACATATCCAATAGAAAATAAAAACAAAAAAACTACAGATACATAAACAACTGTATTTGTATGTAAATGATAACCTTATACCAATATAAATTATCAATGGGAAAAAGATTAAAGCGGTAAAAGGAAAGGAGGAGAGATTAAGGAAGAGAAAGGAAATGTTTATTCAGACGTGATTTAAACAGAGATACTGTAGTAACATATTTGATAGTGGATGGACGATGACCACAGTCGAGTCGCAACGCATGAACACTATATGAGTTAGAGAAGAAAGAGGGATTGTGGATGGATATTAAGAGGGTTCATTGAGAATTAGAACGAAAAGATAAACCATGTACAAGTTCTATAAATTTAGTTAAGTTTGTACAAGTTTAGTTTAGTTTGTACAAGTTTAGTTTGGTTTGTATAAGTTTACATTAGTTTGTACATGTCTAATTTAGTTTGTACAAGTTTAGTTTAGTTTGTAAAAGTCTAGTTTAGTTTGATTAAATTATTTTTGACACAAATAGTATTTTTTTATTTTTTAAAAAGAGATAAGCTGTTTTAACGCCTTAAGAAAAAAGGTTTAAATTTGTTGTAACTGAGAGGAAAAACATTTTTGAGAAAGAAATATGTAAGTCTAGGCATTTACAGGGCTGATGACCTGTCATTGACTGGTTTAAATGACCCGTCTGCAAAAATTCGGACATACTCAAAACATTGTTAAATAAGGTTTGTTTCAGTAATCTCGATAGTTTTTTGTAATCCAATTGGGAAATCATTAAAGGTAAAGTTATAAAACTAAAAACAAAGATTAAGTTTTAGTAACCCAAGGAACCGGAAAGACTTGTATCTGATTTAACTTAAAATAATAAATTAGCAACCTGTGGAATTATAAAGTTACCGCCAGCTTTTATTGTCTGCAGGAATAAGGAAAACGAGAAAGTTTCCTAATAATTAAGACTTTAGGAGTTTTTATTACTTTGTAGAAAGAATTTAGCGAGAAGTTATCACCCACACAAAAATACAAATAAAACTCGGTAAATACGGAAATATTTTGAAAAGCAATTTATTCCTAGTATTCTTTTTTAACGTATAAATTAAACATTCGACTACTTCGTTATTTGTATACATTTTACTGCGATAATAACCTTAGTATATTGGCGCTTTAAGTTTATTGAAAGATGTAGTCCCGTGGTAGTTCTTTGCTTATTTATCGCGTCCGGACTTCAGACCTTGCCAATCCAATGTGCAGTGACAGATGTCGCATTTTCAGTGGCCATCCTCAGATCATCATCAGCAGCAGATAAGGATCATATTGCACTTCTTTACAATCGCAGTTTGAGTCATCTCCCTCCAGAAAACCCCACCTCTGTTGATTATATTTGCCCCCTACCTTAAGTCTGTCGAGAACATTTCACGTAGATAAAAGGATAGAAAAAAATAGAAAAGGATATAAATAAAGAGAAAAAAACAACAATGATATCCAAAAGCAATCCGGCGCCCGCTGGAAATGGACAGCCACCCGTCGGAGTCGTACAGCTACCCACAGCGGCTATGTCGTCAGACCATCTTTTTTGGGGGCTTCCGACGCCTCTCTTATTCTTCCAAGGTCTCAATCTTAAAATTTTAGGGGTCCATCTTGTGGGGTCTTGTCTCACAACATGTCCTGCCCATTGCCACTACAGTCCTGCTACGCGATTGATATCCGCTATTCTGGTTCTGTTCCTGATTTCATCATTTCTTATTCTCTTCGTCTCTTAGCCTTATACCAAGCTTGGATCTTTCCATGGATTGCTGTGTGCATTTGAGCTTTTCTACATTGGTTTTTGTAAGAGCCATGGTCTCTAATGCGTAAGTAGTCACTGGCAGTATACATGATTCATTTGTTTTTCCTTTTTAAACAAATCTGAATCTCTTTATTTTCTTGTATGCGTCTATATACATATATGTCTCAAAACACATCAAATCAGGATACAAAAATATTGAGAAGAAAGGCGAATTACAACAATATTATATCATTGGCTGATTTAGAAGAATTCGTGACGTCGTTTGAAGAGATTCATTTTTCAATAGTTTGAGTGCGTCCAAATGTTTAAAGACAAACTACTTAATTTTGCCCCCTAGGGAGTTATTAAGATTTACAAATTACAACAGATGAAATAAACATGGAAAAGTGTTTTCAGGCGCTATGTGATGTGATATAATTCATTTAAGTCAGATGAATCTTTTTACAACAATAAAGGTTTCCGCTCTTTTACTTCACTTAAATCTACAGAAGAATTGATGATATATGGATGTTCAAACATAGGCAGAATAGTAAATATTAGGCAGTGTGTAAAGTGGCCACTAAAACCAGCCATTTGTAAGCCCTGTTAATGCTAAAACTTCTATATTACCTTCTATAAAATGTTTCTGATGTAATATATGTATTAATATTAAAAACTCTCAAGGGGGTTGAATCCTGTTTATATTTTTGATCTAGAAATTAATTTAAAAAAAAAATAATTAAAATAATCACTAAATAATTATTAACTGAATTAAAAATTCAGAAAACTAGGTTAAACGTGAGAGTTAAAATAATTACAGGTTGGAAAAATGCAGCTGTTGAATCATAATACTCAAAATTTATGTAACAGAAGATCGCAATGCACTGCAATTGAAGTAGCAATGCAATATCTTATGCACCACTGGTGGCAGATATGGAAATGATAAATATGATGATGACTTTAAAACAATTTTAGCATTTATCTAGTAACAAAATATAATTGAATATAATATTGATTTTTATCACAAATGAAACCTGAAAATGTTATTTCTGTGTATGGACACTGCCACTTTCAGGACAATTAAGAAGACACTGATTTATTTATGTAAAACTCTTGTTTCATTGGAATAATTCTTAAGGGAATACCCAATGTTTATCCATTATAACACGAAAACAGCAATGTACGTACATATACAATAAAAACCGGTTTAAAAAACATTTCGATACACAATCAACCCTTAAATATTGGATAATCCATTCAGATCTAAATGATGTTTTACGGATATTTTAAATAAAAAGCAATGTGTTTGTACAAATGGAATTGGTTTTTTTCTTCTTCATCTTTTATAAATAAATTTTATTAATAACATATTGTAATGTTTCTTAGCTTATACTTATAGTTATTATATCTTTTCGACATGTATTAATTTTTATTATTTATATATTTTTTTTGTATTGTTTTGACTATTTTGTATATTGTTTAATATGTTTATAAGTGTTTTTGTTTTATATTTAGAAGAGTCCTGACTTAACACGAAATTTTCTAACTAGTCGCGACATAAAAAAATTATAATTGTGCTCTATGATAAAATTGTATATTTTGTGCATTAAATAAATAAATAAATAAAAATTTTCATGCTTTATGAACAACTGGTCTTAAATTCATACTTATAGTAAAGTGAATTATTTACAACTCGTTGAAAATGGTCCCCTAAAATTTCGGGTTAATTATAAAAACGCTAGTATCCCTTTAAATCGAAATTCATTTTTTTTTAAATCAAAACTTCAAGCACAGAAAAATATGCACTTTGATGGGCTGGGCTTATTGCTAATATTAATATCTTTCAGCCAAACAAAAATACTTGTGAAGAAAAATGTATATTTAAAAAATAAAAAAAATATACCGAACATTTTGAAATCATTCCTTTAGTACAAACCGTCAATTTAATTCTAAACTATCCTCAACGCCAAAACATTAAATGTGCAGAACGGCGTTTTTTTAGACTTCAAAAACGGTACGTTTCAGAGTGTTGTAAACGCTATGTTATTGTAAAATTGTCAAAAGCGAGAAAATCCTTTGAACAATTCAAAGTTTAATCGCCTTTCAAAAGTATCCTAGGGATTTAGAGTAGTATTGAGTAGTGATTTTGAGTTTCATTCAAGAGAAGCTGGACAGACACAGCTGGATTGACACAGTAGGACTTTCGTTTCAGTTTTACTTGACGAGATCACGGCATTTTGTGTCCTGTTGTCATTTATTGTCCTTACTGCCTGTACTATTCAAAAAAATAAGAATACTACCCCTTGTGATAAGTCGTCGTGACTTATTACGGAATGGATGTGCCTTAGATCCTCACCGACGCACCGTCTGCATCGTGCCGCCAGGTTATGTCTTTCGACGCTGAAAAGGCGGCAATGCACCAACAAGTGAGGACCGTTTTAACAAAGCGAAATATCTACCAAATGTAAATTTTCCGAAAGAAGGTTTTTTCATGTTAAAAATAAAACTATTACGATTTAAAATAAAATAAAGATTACATTTTATAGATATATAAAATCCTTACACATGTACTCAAAAATCAAAAATGTAAAATCAGTAAAATTATTACACAAAAAAGGAATATCTACATATTTTTGTGATAGGAATGTATGGAAAATTGATGTATGTTAGGAATTAAATAAGTTTACTATTGCATGAAATCACTTTAAACTGATTTTTTGTAAAATTATATGTCTACTGACATATCTAAGTACCTATGTAAATATACACATTTAGTTATTTACGTCCTATATATTTTTGACATACGTAATAGCACAAATAAAGTGATAACAAAATATATTTCAAATAATAATATTTTATAATTATTAATTTACTTCTTTTTTCTTGGCCGAAATCGTGTTTTGTTTGAGATTTTTTTTTTTTTCAAAAACTTAACTCCCCAAAAAATATGTAGATATTTCGCTTTGTGAAAACTCTATGTAGTGTAGTTATTTCGTTTTGTAACAATTCACGATATTTGAACTGCTACAATTTTGCATATATATCGTTTTGTTAAAGTTTTATTTCAGCAATCGATATAGCTCACATGAAACTTTCATTAAAAAAAAAAAACGTATTTGTTTTTTTTGTAGAAATTTCACTTCGTGAAAACGGTCCTCAAGTGGGGGACATTTGGAGGGGTTTCATCTTTACATGAACTGCAGTTGATCATAAACGCACCATGACCCGTCAGGATTTGTGTGAGTTCGAAGCTCATACGTTTTTTTTAAATCAAAGGTTTCAAAATTAAAATAAAAGAATATTTTAGTTATCTGTCCTAAAGTTTCGTTCAAATAACGTTCATTCCAGAATCGCAAAGTCCTGCTTCTAATTTTTCTTTTAGCAAATCTAACAGGAAACTATCCTTTTAAGCGTAGCTTTCTTAGCCTGTATCATTATCTGCTCTTTCGTTACCTAGAATTCCGCTATGTCTTCTTAGCCATTTAATATATACTTCTAGTGATCATTTAAATAGAGTTTTCGCAATTTTGGAATTCGGAATGGATGTCGTTTAGGATAGTTCAGAATTCAATAAACGAAACATAGTAAAAATATCCACGGGAATTAATTCAGGTCCGAAAGAGTTTATTTGAAAATATGATGCGTTCTTGTAGATCAGTACAAAATTTAAGATACAAATCAACCAAAAGATCTTATTTTCATGAACATGCACTATAAAATACTTTATATCATTTTTACGTGCATTGTTTAACGGTTGGATGAAAGCTAAAGAGAACATAAAGCAGAAATAAGCAAGTTCAACTTTACCCATAATATTTTACGTGTTTTGTTAGTTTAAAAGATGATGATCTTTCTTCCTTAAATTTGAAGTAAAAATAATCTTTAGGGCAACAATGTATTACTTAAATAACTAATTTTACAATTGCTTATCTCGGTTACTTAGCAGATATTACGTTACTGGCGCCGCATACCGACACAATTTCATACAATTCTTCAAAGTTGGATGAATAAATTTTGAATTTATTTATCGACAAACATGGGTTGATCTATTTTCTTCTCATTATGATACAGAGAGGCAATCGGAGTGATCTACAAGTGTTTATTAAATGAAATCAATATAGGTATGTATATGTACGAAAATGTGTATTTTTTTTTAATGAATATTTAAAGTTTCTTCGTTGGTAACTTTAAATTATGCAAATTACATTTTTCATTCAGAAAACTTTATTTTACTTTGTATATAAAACTTGAAGATAAGCGTTAAATTTCCATTGTAATACAAACTCAGGTCTTTATTAATAACAGTTGTTAATTTATCAATTTCATTATAATTTAAAAAAAGAAAAGAATGTTATAATATTACATTTTATTGGCAGCAACAACAAACCAACACGCCGCACAGTGATTCGCCCAGAACAAGCCAGCGAGACAAAAGTCAATTCAAAGAATCGATTAATTGATGATTCCATAACAATAACAACTCTCTATTAGCCACAATTCAAGGTTATAATTATCGCAAATATTCCATAGCGATGAGTCATAAGCGATATGCGATAATGAAGCGATATGGTAATTCCCTTTAGGTTAATAATTTTGTTGCAATTTCGCAGTGTTTTCAATAACATCTAACATGACTTGAAGTGAAGACCATTACTATTGCTGTGATGGATTTTTACTTAAAATAGTAATTTTATTTTTATTTTTATTTGAAATTTGATGAAAATGGAAGACAATATGAGTTATAATAGGTTTTGAAAAACAACGAAAAAATAGTAATATTTTTTTTTTCGTTTTCAATTCTTAAACTTATACAACTTTGTGTATCCACATGTATCCAAGTTAATTTTTCAGCATTGCATAGCGACAACTCTTAGCTATATAATAATGCATAATTTTATTACCGCATGTCACAGCTATTTTTTTTTTTACATCGTGGGTGAATTCACATTATTCACATATTCACACTTTTCAAATTTGAATTATTTGAAGAATGGCGGAAACATATTAAAGAAGAACGAAACTTTCATCTAATGAATTTAATTATTTTGTGTCGCGAATATGGTTTTGGATTTACAGAGGTATTTCCAGTCAAAATTTTCAAGTTTTTAATCAAAATTTTCTGAAAAGTGGGCTGCAGCCGATATAAAGAAGGACAGTTTTTTAAATAAAAATAAATGTTAGTTAGAGGGCGCGGATATAAAATTTAATTTAAGTAAATATCAGTTCTGTGCTTTTTCACTATATGGAGGAAGGTGGCCTCAAGGTCAGCCTAAAAAGAACTTTGAAGACTCGTCTTTTAAAACTTTAAAACGTAGAGTTGGAGACTAAGTGCGATCTCGAAATGCCAGTGAGTTAATCACAGCTATTAAAGTAGCAAATTGAATGCCGAGTCATAAAAACGTAGCTACGATTAGAAAAATTCAGAATCTACAGAAAAGAGGAAATCTGGTGACGTTATTTAAAGTGGCAGGCAGTTAAACAGTGACGAGGCATTAGCTTATTACGTGGACTCTAAATGCACCAGTCACTCTTATAAACATTCGCGAAAAGGGTCAACATAGGCAAAATATTCAGTGTTTCCATTTCATCAGTACGTCCAAAAATTTGTGTTACCCTTTAGACGAACATATTTTTGTGACAGAAACGCGCTTTGAAATCAAACTTCGAGCCATACTGGATAAAACTACTAAAAGTTTAATTGAAGCGCAAAGTGAAATTGTAATTGAAGATCAAAAAAATGTACCTTTTAATTCGTCATTGACATTAATTAGCAAATAAGGATGTGACGGGAGCTCTGGTCACAGCACTTATATACAAATATTTGAAAACTCCGAGACTACTGATGAGTTTCTGTTTGTATTTGCATTTGTTCTGTTAAGGTTGAGTGATGGCCAACATATTATTTGGCAAAATTTGCGGCCATTATTCTCACTCTATTGCCGACCAATTAATTTTTTTATTTTTTTCAAAGGAAACAAATGAATTTACGATGACAGGAACTAACAAAGTTTTACAAAAGGTATCGTAACTTCTTCCAACACCTTGTGGTGTTGGTGGATCTCAAATTACTGTAAAACACGACCTTTTACTCACAATGACAGACGGTAAAGTATGTAATACTTTGACTGACACATGTTCCGTACAAAAATGTTTCATCTGTGGTCCTACTCTCAAAATGATGAATGGCGGATAAAAAAACGTAATTGTTTAAAAAGAACATTGTGGTTTCGGTTTGCCTACTTTACATGCGTGAATCAATTTTTTGGGTGCTTGTTACACGTTAGTTATCGCTAGGATATAAAAAAATGGCAAGCTAAAGGTGATGACGATCAATCTAGTGTGCAACAGCGTTCGGAAAAAATCAAACAAAAGTTTAAAAAATAGATGGAGCATATTGTAGACAAACCAAAACCTGGTAATGGAAACACGGCTGGCTGGTTTTTAATGAATCCGGAACTGAGTGGAGAGATTACAGGATTGGATGTTAATTTAATTAAAATTTTTAGTATTTTATAAAGAAAGCTATTTTACAGGTATGACATTAATTTGACCGAATTTAAAAAGTTTTTTCCGAAACCAAAATACTATACTACAGCATGAGAAAGTTTTATTTTATAATTTATGTTGTGTTTAATTGAGTGCATATTTTTCTTGCTCTAACAATACAGATTTTTTTATACATTTTTAATTCCACACTTAAGTTTTTTTTTAATAAAAATATTCCCAAAGCTTCGAAATTATTCAAAAATGCGTAACTGTTCAAAAAAACAACAAAATATTATTTATCAAAACCGGAACAATCAAATCGTAGAATAAAATGTTTTTGTCCACCTATCTTGTTCTGGATGAATCACTGTGCGCCGTTTCGTTTACAGAAATGATAGAACGCCACCTTATTCCGTCTTTGCATACAGAACTAGTTTCTTGTACATTCATACATCGTCGCATGCACGCATGAAAAATTCGCAATTTATTATTGTTTAATCTGATTTATTTTGCGATTGAGTGTACTTAAAAGTCTTATAAAATGATACTTCGTGATAAATTCTTTTAAATTTTGAATCTTTTTATGCTTAAGAATTTCATTGTCATTCTTATTTTATTTCATTCAAAACCGTAGGTTCTGTTATTCTTAGATATAAGATATTTTCCTTTCAAAAAAATACCGAAACGTTTATTCAGATTTTCCATCAGATTAAAAAAATATTTCAAGATTTCCCGCATAATCCTTTCCGTCTCCCCAAGAAAAGTTATGATCCGTGCCACATGTGCAATGGCTATTATAATGAAATATTAAGTTGTTTAGCTCTAAAGCTTTAAGGAAATGTATATTTCTTTAGAAGACTATCAGTATTAAATAATTTAAGCACATTTTACATAGATGACTGAAACAGAATATGTAAATGAGACGGAATTTCAACACATTATCCTCGTAATTATTGAACCCTTTTATGGTCCTCCAAGAGCATATTCTTCCAAATACCTTTTTGTTTAATCATCCTACACCATAATATTAAAAATGTAAAAAAAATATTAAAACACTTTTCTGTCAAATTTTTTCAATAGTAATTCACTTTTGTCTTTGCTTTACCTCCGTGCAAACAGCAAATAATAATACAATTCATCGCTCTACATTTAAATGAACTTTGATATGTTGGTCTGTTCGCGCGTGTGCTTGTTGCTATTTGGTAACTTTTTATAGCCATAACCACAAAAATCCAGATTTAGTGCTTTACATTTTTAATGCATCCTCCCGATTCCTGCTGTACCATCTTGCCACAAACGCGTAGCGAGACTTTAAATCCGCGATGTCATATAGCATCCTCCCGCAATAGTATTTCATGAAAAAAAAATACAGAAAACTCCAAATATTATCAAAAAGTTTTACAAACACTATCATGTCAATCATAACGAGATTTATATTTAACCTTTTAAAGTCGTATTTAAGCTGAGGTGTTTCTTTTACTTTCTCAGGTACTCATACAGGATTTTTTCACGCTTCGGCTCGGAAAGGCTAAGCAACGTACTTTCATTACTATGGTTTAAATAGTTTAATAGTTCTAATTTTTGTGGCCATTTTCAGCATACTGTCGCCAACTCAATACAAAAAAATGAGGAAGTTTAGTGTCTTTTTTTATTTGTTAATAGACTATTAAACTAACATAATTTTTTGAAAAAATATTTTTATGTATCGTATTATCAGCGCTATGATTTTTTAAAGTTATGTATTTCTGAAACAACTCCGCGTGTAAGGTTAGAGGTTCTTTTTTGTCAGTTCTTCCAATTGGTTCGTTAACGGTGAGCAAACTGGATGTCCTTCACAGCTCTTATATCATTTGTTAGTTCATATTTATTTATTAATTCATATTTTTTGCTTACAAACTATAATTATCAATAAAAATAATGTGACCTCACTGGGGTTTCCCGTGCCGAGGACTCTTAACAATATACTTTTTTTTAAATTACATTTTAGAATAAACAAAGAAGACTTACTTAAAAAAATGAAGATAATTAACAAATATTTAAACAGTTTTAAAAACAAGGTATTTATGTACATCTATATTATTTATATTACAAAACACACAATGAAAATAACAAAAACCTAACATAAGCTATACACCTATGGAGCAGTTAATTCAATATTGGTATGAGCGAATGAGACAATCCATTTTACTTCTACCTAGCTCCACTATCCATTTTTTTCTAGCCTTTTTGAACATTTGACGTCGTTCGAAGTAGTGCATTTTTATTATGATAAAAATATTTTTTTTTTTTTTTCTTACATTTTCAATAAACTTGGCTGTAATTGCATCTAATTGCTCTAATTTTTACCGCGCGCAAGAAAACATTTTTTCTATCTAATACCCCATAGGGCTGAAGTTCCTCATTGGAGTGAAGTTACGCGAGAGCGAGGTTTGCATCTTAGACCTCTGATCCGTCAATCTGGCCACGGGTCCGCAACCCGGATTAAAAGGATATGCTGTGGATAACAATTTTGATGAACAGTTATTTGAACATTGCTCTTCTGTCACTCTCTCGCAAACGCCTCACCAATACGGTTAAAAAAAAAACAACTGCACGTTGGACTGATTATGGCAAACTAAAATTGATGTTTCGTTGTTACGTTTTCCACATCCCAAAACTAAACCGATCAGGTTGTTTTATTTAAGAAAAATTGTCAGATAAAAATTTTCCGTGTCGGTGGCTTTGGAGTTTATAAAAAATATTTTCCATGTTACCTAGGTGCTTTTAAAAGATTTTGGATGGTACTGTTTCCCACAATAAACAATTTATCAACAAAAAAGGATACACTTTTTTAAGCTCCACAGCAAGCCAGGAGGTTACAAAACACAGAACACCCAGGTTTAAGAAAAAAAAACACATTCAATTAAGTTCTCACTGGGAATCGAACGCGTAACCCGTACAGGGTCTAGTGTCTTAATTATTAAACCATGGAGGCTGCCTTCAACTATAGTGTGTAAAAAAACCACTGCTCTAATGCCAAAATCCTGAGAGAATATACGGAAATACGTTTGTACGAAGAAAAGTAACATCGAATTTCCTCTTAAGAATTTGTTTTACTTTATTTTCATGTTCTAGATGACAAAAATGTTTGCAAAAATAATTACAGCGTTACAAAAAATGTGAAGTGATCATTTAATCTAGCCTTTTTCATTTTGCCAGCTTTGTAAATTAATGCCACGATTCATATCCGTAGAGGAGACAGTTTTAAGAATAGATGTCTTAAAATAATTTCGGATGTGCGATGGTTTTACTTTGTGAGGATGTGTCCAGACGGATGAAGAATACAGTTATGTGTATGAAATAGAATCAGAATCTTGGAAGTGTGTTTTTGATACGGTAGGTGGAAATTGAGTCGAGAAAAGCTCTTATTAACTTATGTTTTGAGTTTGATTCCTAGGAGGGACGACATGAAATTTTCATTTATTAGGTATATTTCAATATTTTACTATCCCTGGGTACGTAATCTGATCGGAAGTTAAAATTTATCTTCAATTTTATCTAAAAAGTAAAATTAAGTTTTCTGTATGAAAAATATAATATGTTTACAATTTTTTTTTCTAAACATGTTCAATTACCGGTTACCAAAAAAAAAAATGCTAAATTTTCATACAAATATACACACTTTCGTTCATAAATATCGATTTTAGTTTATACCGTCTCAGTATATACCGATGAAGATAGCCGTTCATAATCGTGGCCCTGGAGCATAAAACTGATCCCTTTACGTTCCTGTAAGATATGGTCGAGATACAATGCACTTTATGCAGCAATGCCGTGCTATATGCACCATCGGGTGCAGATAAACGTGTGATTATTGATTATGTTTGTTATTGAAAAAAAATATGCTTAATCCAATATTTTTGGAAGTAAAATTTTATCTTGTTTCCTCTTACAAATAAATGTTGGCACGGTCTTTTGTGTGAAAAATAATGAAGAAGTTTAGTGTTTTTTTTTGTTTGTTAATAGACACATAAAAGTAAGCAAAAAAAGGTGTTTTTTTATGTTGATACTGTGATAATTCATCGCAATGATTTTATAGACTTAAGATTTTTAAAATTATACCGCACGTTACGTCATTAGTTCTCTTCCTGTGGGTCGTCCTGATCTGTGGGTGGCTTTCCGGAAACCTATCTCAACACTATGATTAGTTGATTATGAAGAACTTGTGACGTCACTTAAAGTAGTTCGTTTATATTAAAATATTATTTCAGCGATGTTTTAAGTATGTCCAAATGTTTGTTGACAGGCTAGGTTTCCTCCGTAGGGAGTTATTTGGATCTAAATTTGTTTGTGTTTGAGCATTGCCTAGTAGGTGAATTGTTTCAGCCGGATGAATCTCACCCACATGATAAAGATTTCAGCTCTTCATGTCAACAAATAGAAGAGTTAAGGAAATGTGGATGTTCAAACATAGGCCGTATTAAAACAGCCAATGATAAGTCATAAGCGCTGTGCATGCCTAGACTTCCATATTTCGTTCTAAAATTGTTTTCCCTCTTTACTGCAAAAAAATACGAGTATTTTAAGAAGATATTTTAAGAATAGATTTTATGGACCTAGATCTTTTAATCCTAGCAGCTAGGACCTAGCTTCTTAAGAACGTTAATACGACTCACAAAATTGAAGTCAAGTCATTAACAGGGCTTATGACCTGTCATTGGCTGGTTTAAGTGGCCATTTTACATACTATGTTTATGCCTATGTTTAAACATCCATATCTCTTCAGTTCTTCCATTTGTTGTTATAGTGGAGTTAAAGTTCAGCAGTTGATTGAATGTAAATACAAATACATAAAATTTAATAAGTATTGTAAATATGTTACATTATAAAGTTTATATTTGAAGCACTAACTTTCTTTATTTTGGTTACATTATCATTGGTATTCAATATGGCTCCTTTTTTTATCATCACAGCATTTTTTTATGACAATAAAATATTCATCTTCGAAAATAAAACTTTGCTGGCTATTTTTGGTTTCATTGGAAAAACTTTGTATAAATGGTTTCATAAACAAACCCACATCAAGCAAATGTCAATACACCTTTCTTGTTCATATATTTTTATACGTGTTATTATTATTTAAGTAATGGGTTTGAAACATTAAATAAAAATATCGTTCTATGCTAGAGAAAAGCGCAATATCATTTATGTAATATTTTTAATTGAATCGGCATTCACTTCGTAACACTTCATTATAAATTATTATGAAAATAAAACTTTGTTATCAGTGTTACACAATTTTATTCTTTTACAAGAACACAACTATAGTTTCGGGAGAGCACTCCTCCCATCGACGGGTGATTTATACATTATTGCCTGTTTTGCCGTACTGGCCAACATAATATTTTTAATTGAATCGGCATTCACTTCGTAACACTTCATTATAAATTATTATGAAAATAAAACTTTGTTATCAGTGTTACACAATTTTATTCTTTTACAAGAACACAACTATAGTTTCGGGAGAGCACTCCTCCCATCGACGGGTGATTTATACATTATTGCCTGTTTTGCCGTACTGGCCAACATAATATTTTTAATTGAATCGGCATTCACTTCGTAACACTTCATTATAAATTATTTAATGTATAAATCACCCGTCGATGGGAGGAGTGCTCTCCCGAAACTATAGTTGTGTTCTTGTAAAAGAATAAAATTGTGTAACACTGATAACAAAGTTTTATTTTCATAATAATTTATAATGAAGTGTTACGAAGTGAATGCCGATTCAATTAAAAATATTATGTTGGCCAGTACGGCAAAACAGGCAATAATGTATAAATCACCCGTCGATGGGAGGAGTGCTCTCCCGAAACTATAGTTGTGTTCTTGTAAAAGAATAAAATTGTGTAACACTGATAACAAAGTTTTATTTTCATAATAATTTATAATGAAGTGTTACGAAGTGAATGCCGATTCAATTAAAAATATTATGTTGGCCAGTACGGCAAAACAGGCAATAATGTATAAATCACCCGTCGATGGGAGGAGTGCTCTCCCGAAACTATAGTTGTGTTCTTGTAAAAGAATAAAATTGTGTAACACTGATAACAAAGTTTTATTTTCATAATAATTCATTTATGTAATGCTGTTTTAATTAAACCTTTAATTAATTAATATAAAAACCTAGAACATAGTCCAGTTACAAACATAATACAATTTGGTAAGGTATCCAAAATAAAAAAAAACAAACGTTTTTGGATACCTTACCAAATTCTAATATGGAATTGTATCAATTATCTGCATACACAATAAAATATATATATATATACGGAGTACAGAAAAGTAATCGTGTCAGGGGCTCAATTACAGATGTTTATCGTAATGTTTATCTCGTCGGTTAAAAATCCTTAAGAGTATACCCAGTAGGTAAGAATTTTGACGAATGGGTATTTGAACATTGCCTTTCTGTCACTGTCTCGCAGATGCCTCCCTAATATTTTGCAAAAAAGACAACTGCATAACGGACTGGCCAGAAATCGATAAAATCTACGTTTTACTGTTCCGTTTCCCTCACCTCAAAACATAACCGTTTTCAAAAAAGTTATTTAGAATAAGTATCAAATTAAAATATTCTGTTTTTTTATCTTTTCTGTTTTTTAAAATTATTTATTATATTTGCATATCGTACAAACAAAGATAGCAAATAAAACTGGGTGCACTTTTGCGTTTTTGGATGGTCCTAGATCCGATATGAAACAATTTTTCACAAAAGCAAAACGATAAAAACACGTCGAGACAAAAGGATAAAAACACAGATCAATGCCTATAGTCTGTAAAAAATCATTACTTCAGTGCAGTGGTCGGCAAACTCATAAGTCAAAAGAGCCAAAAATCAGAAGTACCACAATTAAGATTCGTTTTGAGAGCCAAATTTCTTTTCGTTTTAAACTGTTTTTTCTTGAAACCCCAAATATTTTATTATGCAGTGAAGATCCCCATATTTACTCTCTATTTCAAGTTCAAATTTATTTATATTGCCAATATTAGTAGACAAAATGTTTCTATACTGATTTTTTATCTACGTAAAACATTCATTTAAGAAACTCAGTATTTGTATCTCTCATCAAATACTTTTTTTCTTTTAAATCTTTTCTTTTTTATTTTATTAACATATTTAAGATGTTATTTTAAGAGGTACTTTTAATTTTTAATTTTAGTGTTTTTTTACAAATCAAATTGAAATATTTTATTTATTTTGTTCTATTATTTATACAAATATATTTTTCAGTCTAAATTCTTAATTCTATTTTCAATACTAAAGCATCTTAAACAAAATAAAACATTTTTATTATTTTATATTTGTGCGACATTATGACTGTACTCATTAAATGTTATTTTAATCTTAATTTAAACTAATGTCTGAGCATCCGATGACAAATTATTTTTAATAGCTTATCGGGACAAAATTTATGTTCTAAAACTTTATGTTTTTCTTCTTATAACCTATCAATATTGTAAAAATATGTGTATTTTATTCAATAAAGACTCTATTATTATTATTATTATAATAACGAATGATAAAAAGCTTTAGCGACAATCGTGTTGACAATTTTAATCACAAATTAAAAATTTATTCTGGAAATTGCTAAACTAGTAGGTATCTCATTATTAATTTTTTTTATTTATTTATTTCTTAAGTTAGCTTATATTAAAACTTATATAAACTATTATGTACATTTACATCATCTATATATATTTACATTTCCTTACAGTAACTTATACATTTATTTTAAAATTCTTTGAATGTATGAAGAATGACACTTTTCATTCTTCATACATTCAGGCATCTCATCATACATTTTTAAACCCTTATACATCAAACAATTTTGCGACTCAGCTCTTTTCAATAATGGTAGTCTTATTTTATCCTTTTGTCTAGTAGCATATTCATGACAATTTTTGTTTAAGACAACTTTATCCTTAAAATATTTTGGTAATTTATCGTAAAAAAAATTTAAGTATAAATATCAACACATTAAATTTAAGTCTCCTTACAGATAACCATTTTAGTAAATCTCTCATTTTTTAAAAATTGTTATTTTTATTTTTCTTAAGAACTATTCTCATCGCTTTATTTTGTAAAATTTCTAGTTTATTTAAATTTCCTTCGTTTGCTAAAAATAATATTGTTGAGCAGTAATCTATAGGTGGTTTTTGCCTTAAAAATATAAATAAAACCTTTCTCACTACAGCCTTACCTTTAGTTATATGTCCAATTGTCCAATTGTTGTGGGGGAAGGTAGGACAAGACGGGTGTCCCTTAACGTTGATTAATTGAAAAGTCTTTAATTTTTAAAAAATTTATGTGGTTGTATAGGAACAATTCTATCGAGTTAAATATGATGTTTTTCCATGCATAACAGCATTTGTCATATTTTCTATAATATCCAAAGTCCTAGAAGTTCTTCTTAAGGACCCATAGATGAAGAAATCGAACAAAAAGTTAAACTTGTGCTGTGAGAGCCGCATGTGTCTCGCGAGCACGGATTTGCCGACCACTGCTGTAGTGCCATAATCCAGAGGAAAAATACTGGACCACGTTTGTACAAAGAAAAGTAATTCCGGTTTTTATCTTAACCAAAAAAAATATAAAACAAACAAACAATATATCACGTCGGTAATTACTGACAAGTGCGGCCATTGTGATTGAGTTGCAGATGTATTTATGGTAAAAAGTGTAAAAAACAGCTCTCTCAACTGTCGAGTTTTGATACGAATTTTGCACTCTTCCGACAGTTTGTCTGGACTTAGGAGCTCTTCAGATGCGCGGACACTTAGGTGGGTAAAATATGGTGGGACAGGCAAATGTTTCTGTGGGTATACTCATTCAGTTGTGACTGTGACTTCCTTCAGAGCGGAACGCACACGTTTTTTTGTTTTGTTCTCCCCATACGGGGGTGGTATTCGGATCCTCTGCCTCTGACCACCCTGGAAGTCGTTTTTTATTCAAAACCATTCTCTCATTGTAAATATCCGTGTTTTTACTTTTTTTTTTTTGTGTTACTATAATTTTTAGAAATTGTTTTTGTATATTTGGATACGTTTATTTATGTAGATTGTTTGTTTAAATACATATTTTTTAATAAAAAATCCTAGATCCTGAAGGGAGGGGACGTGTTGGCCCCTGTCCATACATCCTCCCCCCCCCCTTCTTAATCTGCATAGAGTTTGTATGCCTTAGAAATATTTATAGTAACTTTCCTCTGTGCGCAGCTGACAAGAGTCCCCCAAGACTCCTCAGGACTGGGCTGAAGGATATCGTCTGAATGTCGGGTTTTAATTCCAAAACTGGAGGTTGTAAAGATTTCATTGTTTTCGGGATCACAACATAACACATATAAATTCTGAACATATAAAAAACATACATAAATCGCAATGATTACGTATTTAAAAAAAAAAAAAAATTAACTTTACGAACCAAAATAAATGCCCTTAGGTGAGCTTATTACTAAAAACAATATCTTCCAGCCAACCTTAAAATCTGCCAAAAATTTTATAATTCCAATTTTTTGCTGTAAAAATAAGTACATACTTATTTATTAATCATGGCAGGTATTTAGTCGGCAGATAGTGCTCGTACAAATAAAGTTTTTTAATAAAAATAATTCCTTATACACAATATGAGTTATATGGAATCGGGAATGAATTTAGAAGGAGACAGGAAAAGAACCTCGGAATGAAATGAAATTTTTATAAAAGAGAAATTTACTGTTTTTCATTAATAGGTCTGTGAGAGAGTGTAAGCTTGTGTGTATGTGATTTTTTAAATATTTTTATCGTAGTGTTATTTTAAATAAATAACATTACCTTTTTATTACTCACTCTGATCAATGATATTGTAAATCAAGATATCAATACACAACATCTTCCATTTTTTATTTAGAGATATTATCAACACGACTAGACCTTTAGGCTAACTTCTTGCCGAAGGGGTTGATTTTTTTATTCAATGACTAAATTCACTCGACCCCCTCTGACTTCCAGGAATAAAGTGATGAGACCAAGAAAACGAAGAAGTTGCGAATTAGTTATTCTCCTTACTATGCTAATTTATGTATCTCTTAGAGATCTTACGGACCCGCTTTGGTTAACTGTCTGAATTTTAACTGTTAATAGCACTGGATTATTTGACTACGGTGTTTCTTAACTCTAATCTTATTTCTCCAAAGATGACTCTAGGAGACCTTAAAGTAATGACCGCGGACTGATTAAATTATCAAACACTGTGTGCATTCGCTAAGATTAAATCACAAATCTTTATAAAATAGTGTTTTGTTGCAATATTTCACATTTTATTATTATCAAACACCAAAATATGTCAAAAAAACTACAACATAAAAATTTGATGATGCGTTTCCTATTTGATTGCTAGAAAATACGAATTCAATTGCCGCATTAGCCCGAATATAACGTGATTTTTAAAAATAAAAATAAAAAATCTTTTGCGTTATGAAGATTAGTCAAGGTTTCCTTTCATTCCTGCTGCAAATATATATGTAGGTCGCGTTGTATTTCAGGTCACTATATATTCAATGTAATACGGTATGTACCCTATCGCGTCTTTATTGAGGAGCCAGCATATTTTTAACACAAACCGAGGTTCCTATCCCCGGATAGGTACTCTAATAATGGTGGCGGTCACAAGAAAGGCCACTTTCCACAGTCAACGTCCGTAACACCTGCCAACAATTAGTTTAACAAAATTTTAATTATTGAGTCCTGATAAAGATTCATTCAGTATGGTTAAATAAACAAGTGAACGCTGACAATATTTACCCTATCGACATTGTCACAAGTTACTCTTTGTTTGACATAAGGGCAACGCGAAAATGAATAATGACTTTAAGTCCAAATTATTCTTCAAAGTGATCACTTTTGAGCCATTTATTATTCAAGACAACTGACCGAGAACTTTCTTGAAAACATGGGACGTCAAAGTGGTGCGGTGGGGCGGGAGTGGAGGAAAGGGTTTGTATTAGGAGAGGGTGATTTCAGGCCATTGATTACAAAACGCGATGAGATATTCCGATATTTGTCGATATAACAATCTAAAATATATTTTTTAAGGATAATATTTTTAGTAATTACGTTTTGTTTTTTAATATTTGTTTTTCAATAGGAGTTGCTTATTTTTTGCCTTGTTTATTGTCTACAAATCTTATATTTGTGTTCTAACTATTATGTGAATATCTGGCAGGATAGTCGGCTGTGGTCTTGTTAAGAAACTTTCCCACATTTGCTTAATGAAGAGGAAATTAAAGAAAACTCATTGAGAAGAAGCCGGTCACAACATAACACATATTGACAGACATCAACGGACCTTTCATTCCACTTTGACATTTTTCGGTATTTTGTGTCCTGTTTTTCGGTAGCCTGAAATCATATCCACTTTTCGTTTGATGCCTGTGCCTAGACTTACAGGTTCCGTTTTTAAATGGGTGGTTCATCTCTGTTAAAATTATTTTGAAAATAGGGAGAAAAATAATTAATCGAATGTTTCCTAGCGGCCTATTTCCTATGTATCGTCCCATTTTACATTCCAAATAAAGAGAAAAATGTATTTTCTGTCTTGGAACTTGAAAACTGACGCTCGTTTAGGTGATCATAATATAAAATCAAAATAAATAAAGAATTTGAAATAAATAACCCATCACTAAGACAAATACAAACTGACTTAAAATGATTTGTAAATTATATAAATAAATAAAAATGCTGACATACACAAATATAATACCAGAAAACAATACTTCCGCAATAAAAAAGTAGGATACTTAAAATATTATACAATGGCACGACTTGTCTAATTAGTTGAAAAATAATATTGGAGACAATTAAAAAATCAAACTGAAAAATCACATGATGACTCCACTAACCATACGTAACATAAAATGACAAGATCTTGTAATATCTTTATATGTATAATTCTTATGTACGGGTGATGTCACTGAACTCCTAAACGGCTTAATCTACGTGCGGTTTTCAGCGAAATGTAGATCTTTCAGCTGCGCGTGTTCGTAGATATTAAAGTTTTTAATCGAATCTTTAAAAAAAGTTAGAAGTATAAATTTTTTTTTCATCGACCTACCAGGGCAGCGTTCGACGAGAATGCATATACAAAAAAAAAATAAAGAATGTTGTTTTTTTGTATTAAAAAAAAGTTTGGTTTTAAATGTTAACAAACAACATTCGCTTATTACGGATCCCAATCAGATTATTTTTGTACATTCCTTATAATTTCTTCCCATTAATTTCTTTTTACTGGATTTTTCGTAATACTAAAATAATATCAACTAACATTCAACACATTTTTGAAAATTGCATTCATGAATTAAGTTCACCCCTGTTGGTGAGAAAAGTCGAGTGTAACATTTGCAAAAAGAATTCTATGTTTGATAATTAATTATTTTACGTTTTGTAATTCAAACATTAACACGTATCTCGGTACCTACTTAAATTTAATTTTTGAATTATTTAATCATTTTAGGTTTTGGAATTCAATCATCAACAAGTACCTAGGTACCTACATATCAATGAAAAGTCTTTTTCCAAGCTGATAGCAGACAAGCCAACTTTCGGGCCGGACAACGTCCGTCGGGTCTGCTAGTTTCTTGTATAAACTTAACGGGTTTTTAAAATAAAAAATATATAGTTACGACAAAATCGGTAGTTTTTATATCGTCTTATTGTAACGTGGCTTCAGGAAGAGTCAATTCAGAAAAGGGGTAGAGTGAAAGGGATCTGGTCGATTGTCATTCCGGTATCGCGTAGAACTAACTTGGTTAATTTATTTTAACAACCAAACAAGACAAACTGCCACCTGCTCTCTACTAAAGGTCCAAGTCAACAGTAAGAAGGACCAAGAGTCAACGAGGTAGCAAATTATCAAGGACAGAGATGGTCCTTGAATAGCAATATAAAAGTTTTCTACAAAATTCAGGTATACAATTTAAAATAGAGATGCAGTTGATGTTATTTTATAAGACGGTATAATCATAATGTCCTGCGAAGAATATGATGTCAACGTACTTTATTCTTTAAATATAATAAGTATTTAAAATAAATGAACGGAATAAATATTGCCGTGGTAACGCTTATGAAATAATCCCGTAAAAAACACATTACACGTAAACCCTCTGCGAATCAAATTTGAGACGCTCGGTAGCCAAACGCGGTAATCATTTAATCACGAGGTGGACAAAAATACATTTAAAAAAAAAAAAGTGCTATTTAGTGGAATATTTTTGGTTTTCAATCATTGGGGTTTCGTGTTCCCCGTTTCGATAAGGCGAAATCAAATAACTAAATATTCATAATAAAATAAAATAAATAGAACAACTTTCTTTTTAACCACTAATTTTTATTTTTCACCGACAGTTTCACAGCAAACAAGCTTCTTTGTCAAGGTTTACGTAACTAATGAATTGATTCCTTTTTATTTTATTTCTATTATGTCCACTAAATACTACACGTGAATCAATGTATGACAGGGTCACGAATGATGAAATCAGGCAAAAGTGTAAATCTGAGGCAGGTATAATTGATAAGATGAAGAAAGGGTCTCTGAGATCCTTTGGTCATATAGAACAAATGAATGACGAAATAATGGTAAAACAAGTCTACGAGTATATGGCGAAAATTAACGTTAACGTGAGACGAGGACGACCAAGGAAGACGTGGTCTGTTTATGTTAAAAGCAGGCAGAACCGAAGGGCATGTATGACAAGATGGACGAATGTGGACGATGCTAGAAATATATGCCAGGATAGACGTGTGTGGCAGTTCATTCTCTCTGCCTACCCCTACGGGAAAATGGCGTGATGGTAGTAATAGTAGTAGTAGAAGTAAAAGTATAAAAATATACAGTTATACGTACGAGTATGTATTGCGTACGTAGATTTATTAGAAATAATGTGTTCACAAAACATCTTTTCAATGAGATTTCTTTCTGAGGTATTTTCGTTCGTACTCTGCAGCGAACATTCCCAGAAATTGAAATGAATGAACAAATACGTATATTGTGCACGCTTTTAATATTCCCGTTTCACTTGTCGAAAATTTTAGTTGGCAAAATGGCTCGTTTCAGTATTGTTAAATTACAATAGACTCGGAAAATATGAATATAAAATGCAAGATATTACATTTATGGGCTTGTCGGTGGTTATAATGTAAATTATATTAAATTTATCGTGCGGTAAATAAATTATTTCTTCCATAGTATTGTGAGAACGTCAAATTTTACGGATAAGTATCTGAATTGTACTCATTTCAGGATTTTACGCAATTTATTTATTATTTTTACTGGGTCATTTAAAATAAATACCAACTAATCATTTCATACTAATGAATTAATTTGGTAGAAATTAAAATTGGTAAATGAATCGACATCATTTTCAAGTTAAATAATTTACCTAAATAAGTATTCGATTAAATAAATGAAATAATTAAAAAGCAACGTTATTAAAAAAATAAATTAATTAACATTTATACACACTGTACACTTCTAACATTTCAACTTTACAAAAACTAAAATCACGCATAGCCATATTTAATGGCTTGTTGGTGGAGATTTATATTTAAAAAAATAAAAAATCAACAATGAATTATCAGATATAATTAACAGCCGGAAAGATCAGTAACATACGTACATTCGTTTTTTATACAAATATAAATAATAGGAACATTCACATGTCAACTACTTTTATAACTATTCATATGTAAACTTTTGATCGAATAGCCATTTCTATTTTAGTATTGCTACATGATATGCTAAATTTAAGTTGATGTAATATATTTCCATATAAGTTACTAATCTTAATTTTATTAATTTAAAAATACTTGGTACCAATGGTACTCTTCCACTTATTTATTTGACCAATTAGCGCTTTCACCCTCTAATGAGCATCTTCATACTGGTGAATATTATACAGTGTAAGGATAATTTATACAAAATTAAATATTATCTTAAGTGTAGGTACATTTAAAAATAAGTTGGAAAAGATACAATACGCAATATTTCGATGGAACAGAGTGAGGCAAATTATTGAAACATGTGTTGGCGGTGTCTTAGAAAATTCTAGTATATGAAAAACATTTATTTTTTACAATTTACATGGTCAATATGGATATTGTGGAGAAATCTTTTCTTACATAAATGTAAAAAAGAAAGTTATTAAAAATACGTTGCGAGAAAAACGCGACATGTTTGGCCTTGGCTATTGAGACGTCAAGATTCGTGATAATGTTTTTAACAAATTCCAATGGCCAGGAACAAAAAAAGTTCTAACAATTCGCTTTTTTTTTAACTGAACGGTATTTCATGGACCCTTATTACTTTAGTAATGTAAAAAAAAAATATTTCCCGATTGTTCCTCCCTTGCCATCCTCAACACAACGTTCTGCCCGAGTCCGCTGTCTTCCGACAGCCCATAGCTAGAAGTATATCCTGGTGGCCTGAGAGAAAATTTGTGTCCCTTCGTCTGATGCGCTGTACTGATGAACTTCATCTCCACCATCACAGCCGTTGAGATCTTCACCCGTAGCCCCAAGCAAGGGGTCGCGTTATACCCTACAGTACTGGGACCTCACCCAAAGTTAGCCATCTAAACACTCCGGTCTACTGGAATGAAAGGTGCCCACTCCCGCGAAGTAGACGGATTGGACGAGAATTACTCAGTCCTCTAGGAGCCGAGTTAATGGTCTCGTTTAGGTATGACAGGTTAATATATACACACAAACCATAATACCCGAAACCAAGGGATGACTGAGTTAGGTTATCATAAATCTGTATCACTTACATAAATATGTATCTTTGTTCTTATTTTTATAGTATTTCAAACGTGTGTGTGTGCAATTTGATAATATACGTTTTTAACTAAATAACTAACTAACCATCACGCCATTTCCCCGGAGGGGTAGGCAGAGAGGATAGAACGCCACACCACTCTGTCCTGGCACACTTCCTTTGCTTCCTTCACATTCATACATCTTCTCATGCACGCACGTCGATTATTCCGACTTTTCACACGACCACTTTCAAGAATTTGTTGTACTTGATCATGCCATGTCTTTCTCGGCCTTCCTCGACTTCTACAACCAGACACATTCGCATCATAAATCTCTTTAGCCGTTCTTTCATCATTCATTCGCTCCACATGATCGAACCATCGCAAAAGACCTTTCTTAATTTTATCGATAATGCTTAACTCAGCCTTGCATTCTGCTTTAATTTCGACATTAGGGCACCTATCATACATTGTTTTTCCGCACATTCGCCTGAGGGATCGCATTTCAACAGCATTCAGTCTACTTTCGTCCCTTTTTTTCCAACTCCATGCTTCGCTTCCATACATTAGGGTTGGTACCAGAACTCCATTATGAACTGCTAATTTAGCCTCTTGCGATAGACACTTATTTGCTACGACGTATGACGAATATACGTTTTTAAAAATGATATTAGATGAATAGATGTAAGATCGTGTTACCACAAGCAAAAGACGGAATATTCTTAAGTTCAGACGTTTGAAAAGTAATAATAAAACATACTGTTAAATAATTGCTTTTCCATAGTTTATAAAAACCAAACATCTAGTTTAGCCCTGTTATAGCAAAATAAATTAAAAATCATTAACATGCCGGTCAACTTATAGGCGTGCGCGCATCCTTCATCACTGCCAATAACCGACTAAATCTCTTTTCTTACCAACACCGGCCGCAGAACAGCGTCTCTGTATTTCTTGATATGAGTTCTATCTTCGTGAGTTCCATCCTCTTATACAGATTTATTGCTGTATTGGCGTCACAATCATTTTTTGCGAAGGAAGTATTTTTTGTATTAAAATCTAGCATAGTTATACAAATTTTACTTTCCAAATCCGGTGTGAAAATGTCCGTTTGAAGATTAGAAAAATACAATTTCATCAAATAGGTGCGAAGGTTTTCACGGTCACTGTTATCAATATTATGTATCTTTTTTGGGTGATACCGTGTATGTTGGATTTGATCCGACGTTTCGGCTACCATTGCAGGAGTTTTCCCTGAAGATGGCTCCTGCAATGGTAGCCGAAACGTCGGATCAAATCCAACATACACGGTATCACCCAAAAAAGATACATAATACAATTTCATCGTTTAAAAAAATAAAAGAGATATATCAAGTCTTGTGTACTATGTCAACTACTGTTACATAACAGCCACACAAGACTTGAAAAGGTTCAAAGTTTAACCAAAAAAAAAATTTTTAATTTAAAACTTATTTTTTGATTTTGTTCAAAACTTTTATTTTCAAAATGTATTAATTAATTGTGTTTATTGTGAACTTTCAAGAATTCAGAAACGTTTGTGCCACTCAACTTCGATTTTGGAGAAAACAATGGAAAGCATTCGTAATTAATGGACCCTCACTTTAACAGGCTGAAGAATATTAATTATAAATTGGCCAACTTCGTAATTCATTATTCGCCAAGTTTATAAAATTAAAAACATTTTGTTTGTTCGTTCTGGAAGATAAATCATTTCCAAGTTTACAATTAATCTTGAACTCGCGTCGGTTCGTTCATAGACTCGAAGGCAGACCTTTGATAGCGCAGAACTTTTTTAATATCCGGAAAGCTGCCGTTCTATAATAGAAAAATCATATCTCAAACGCGATACCTTTAAACAAGGGGTGATAAGTTCAATTTTAATGAGGGCTATTTTTAATGCAAGAAACGAAATCAAGTTTACTAATTATTATTACATTATACGAACCGAATATTCAAACGAAGCAACGCAATGTATTAAAAAAACGCGTAACATATTTAAAGAAAACCAAATAAGCGGGTGCATTGCATTTATGGTTTTTTGAACAGCAAAGAAGTTTTTTTTTTTTTTAAAGGAATAACTCGCTAAGCCTCTATTTTGAGGCTTGTCAGCAGGTGGGATAGAGGGGATATGGAAGGAGGTAATGAAAAATACACAACACCCAGACTAATTGAGGAAAAAATCTTTCTTGGATTATTTTCTTGCAACTGGCGGGAATCGAACCCGCGACGCCAGTTTCACAGTTGGCCGTCTAACCAACTACGCCATGGCGCCTGTCAAAGTAATAATTTATTTCTCTAATTTTAACTACACATTCCTTTATGACATCGATGTTTTGGTGTCTAGTAAAATATATTCGGTATTGATGAAGCGATTTTGATTTCAGTGACTCAGGCTCTTTGCTCTGCCCAGAATCGGACTACCTGGAGGCAGACCACAAAAATAATGATCGAGTGCAGTCGCCATCCTCAATCACGGGGGAAAGACGAGAGAAGAGGAAAAAATGGTATTCAATCAAAATCAATTTGAAATGTTAATACTAGTGATGATAAATGAAGAAATTAGGAACAGAACCAGAATAACGGGTATCATGTTGCGAGCCAAGACCCCATAAGATGATCCCCTAAAAATTTTAGATGGAGACCTTGTGAGAATAAGCGAGGCGTCGGAAGACCTCAAAAAAGATGGTCCGACGACATAGCTGCTGTAGGGAGTAAAAATTGGCTGCAAATAGCAACCAACTGAGAAAAATAGAACGATATAGAAGAGGTCTTTATCCAACAGTGGAGGACAGAAGGCTGAAGAAGAAGAAGAAAACTAGATATATATTTTTTAATTTCTTATCTGTTGCATTTGCTATATTTAACTTAATTTAAATTATTGTCTAAGATGTGTAAGCAATTTTTTTGGTGTATGCATGAGTGTTCTACACTAATGCACAATGAAATAGTCAATATTTATGTACATACTGTTTGTTTACCCGATAGAATAAATAAATACACCCTTTATTTTAATAGATTTGAGTGGCGACACAAATATGTAAGGCAATTGATATTATTTTCCTGGGTCTTCTTTTTCAAAGTCATATATAATGTAAAAAAGACTTTTATAACTGCTAACAATCGACTTGTTTTAAAAAAAGATAGTAATCAGTGAAATATGATGCATTTATTCAGATAAATAAAAACAACTTGTAATTCCTTTTTATTCCTACGTTTTTGTTCATTAATAAACTTCATTTTTGTTCACTAACAAACTTGATCATGTAATTACTTTTTTAACTTGTTGCAACAGAGAGAAAAAAAAATTGAGTAAGGTATATGAAAATCTAGGCATTTACAGGGCTTATGACCTGTCATTGGCCACTTAAACCAGCCAACGACAGGTCATAAGTCCTGTAAATGCCTAGACTTCCATATTCCCTAAAGAGGAAAAACATTTTTGATAAGGGAATATGAAAATCTAGGCATTTACAGGGATTATGACCTATCATTGGCCATTTGAACCAGACATTTCTAGACTTTCATATACTCTTCTCAAAAAGGTTTTCACTCTCTGTTGCAACAAATTAAAATATGAATAACTCCCTAGGGAAGAAATCCAGCCAGTCTGCAATCATTTTAACATACTCAAAACATTGTTGTAATTCCTTGACTAATACATATACCATTCACAATAGGATTTATTTAAATGTTGTTATTTCGGACTGTTTCTTTTTAGATGATATGGAGAATTTTTTTTAACGAAAATTTTCACCATCCCACGGACCAATGCGGTAGACCCAACATCCCTTATTTCTTTTAGCAACTCATCAAAAACCCGTTTTTTTTGTATGCGATTTATCTATTATATTAAAAGGGGATGCCTTAAATGTATCGTTATTTAAATAGGGTCAAAATTTAATAACTTTTTGTAATTTTTAATTAAATTATAGTTTTACATATTTAATTACAATCAAATATGTAAAAGCGCATTTGTTTGCTCTAGAAATAATACGGAAGAGAGACCAACGCTGTTTCCTCAGGCTTTCTAATTCTTTTGAATAGTAGGTACGGTAGCAGTTCTATAGATATGTTCCTGATTAATGCTGGAGAAGCTATAAACAAAATGATTCAAAAATAGATATTTAGATGCTGGATTAAACAGGCGAAAATTGTTTTAAAACTGAAAAAAAAAACGAAACCTAGGTATTAACGAGGTTTATCACAAATTGTTTTTAATTTATTTGATACGAAATTATAAAACGTAGATTATGAACGCAATCAAACAATTGTATTCTTTACATATTCATTTCCCAAAAAAAGCACTTTGGTATAATTCATGCTTTATCAGACAATATTTTGAAATCATTTTTCGAAAAATAGGCGTTGTCGAGTGATCGTTGTCATGCAAAACGCGTAGTAGAGTAAAAAAGACTAACTGTGTGTGCCAGTTTACTGCGAAGGCCAGGCTGTTTGTCGCGCCGCGCGTCACGTTTAATGACAAGTTAAGTTCCGGAACCTAAGTTGAAAGGAACATGTGCTACGCATTTAGTGCAAATATATTATATACTTATGGTTAAAATGTATTTTTGAAACTTGATACTGCAAAAAATCTACTTTTAGCGATTTTTCTGTAATTATAACAGCCTAAAATGCAGTATTTCATCAAATTTACTGCATTTTAGTTGGTTTTTGGAGAAAACTTATATAAGATACATATTTTGAGGAAAAACAGTTTGAATCAACACACACTTTTTTATCAAACACATAAAATTTTAATGAACAACACGTGACGTTTATTTTTCAAAATAAAAATATTCAACATGATCAAGGTGAAAATATTTTTTAAAAACCGCATTTAAGTTTGTATTTTAGTCTAAATGTTATTAAATATTTTTATAAAACAACTTACTGACTTTTCTTTGTCTACCAGTTTCGAAACGCCCCGTCTTTTCGTCAAGACACCAATTAAACCAACATGTAAAACCCACTTCACCTTCACCATAGTTGTTGCACAAAAAAAATAAAACAAAAAAATTTATGAAAATATTTTATGTTGTGAGAGAAATAGTTGAAAAAAGAGGGAGGGAATGAAGGGAATGAAGGGAAGGGCGTGAGTTTAAAAGGGATAGAGTAATCATTACAATGAAACATCGTATAATGGGTTTATATCAAAAGGTTGTTTGATTTTTGATCAAAGGAACATTATTTTTTAAGGCTTTCCTAATGTAAAATATTTTCATATTATTTACTAATAATTCTTTATTATTTGTAGGTATGCTGTTAACTCCGGTATTTGTATTAAAGTCAATGGTCTAAACATGATCAAGTAACGCTACGGTAAGTGTATTCAATTTTTTAATTGTTTTTTTTTATGTGTATGTATTTTTATAAATAATATTTTCATTTAATTTAAAAATGCCTTTGTCTAAAGGGCCGTTTTACAGAGTTTATTTAATTACGTAATCACTCGTCTTTTGTTTCCATAGTAAATTACAATCAACTTCCGCTAATATTTTTCACTAAGTAACTTTAACTCTATTATTTTTTATTGATCATAATAAGAAAAATACGTTATTAGGTTTTGACCTCTTTTTATGTTTTCAAAATTACCAGAGACCAGATTTTGTCATGACCGGCATCGTCAGACTGATGGTCGGATTAATGTTGTTAGTCACGACTAAACCCGCTCGCTAGGGAAAAAATTATAATTTATAATAATTAAAAAGTAGTGTCACTAAGAAATAAATAATAAATATTTTATTTACGTTTTATATTACAATTAAATAAATATTTTTTTAGAAACGTTCACTAATATTTCACACGAATTGCTAAGGGTGATTACAAGGTGAACGGTCAGTCAATTGTTCCCCATTTGTCGAACGTCTTACAGTGCAATGTAACGTCTAGTACGGGAGATTAATGATGTCACGCCCTAACTTCCATTATTGCAACGTTTTCTAAGGTTAAACACATTTTTTTCAAGTAAAAAGACTACTTCTGTGAAAAAGATAATTCAGCAGTATAAAGCTACCATTATGTGAAGTTGGAAAATTTTATTATAATCGGCAGTCTTCACATAAGTCTTTGACAAAAATATAAATCAAATTAAATCGCTATCATAGTAGATAGATCACAGCATTGTACACTAATTGCAGCGTATATCGACGTAAAAGATATAACTTTTATCGATAATTGAAAAAAATACTCGTTCATCTAATTCAAACTGAAATAGATATGTAGATTGTAACATTTTACGTAAAACATTTAATAAACAGTTGACATGATGTTTTAAAATGATGAAATAGGTAAACTATTATGAACCGTAGTTTTACTTTACTTTGAAACTTTTCAAATTTTAAAGTGTCATATTTTTCTTACTAGGGTTCATAGGTTATCATATTTTTTTCCTTAATTTTTGAGATCTTACAACAAAGGCAACTATTTATTTTTAGAATAATAATGTTGTGAAAGCAAATTATCTTACCAAATTCCAAAAGAAACTCTCTCACAATACCTTACAATACCGAAAGTCAAATTAGAGAATGGGTCATGGGGTCTACCACAAACTCTAAATTCAGGAAAAGAAATTTCAGGTTTCTGGACCCCAAAATAATATTACCCGGTTTCAATTAAATACATTCTTAAAAAATGGTTACTGGGTTTAAGTAGAGAAAAATCGAAAAATTTACTCAAAAACATTCTTAAGTAATAAATGGTATAAATTTATGTTGTATAACTGTATAATAAATTAACTAGTAGGTAGTCGTGTTATTGTTTATTTTGCATAAAAATGTCTACCTTAAAACAGGTTATGCCTAGTTAGGCAGACTAGACATAATCCAGAGAAATTTATTACCCAATTGTGTATGTAGTAGACAAAGATATTGTTTTTTTTTTAATAAACCAAGATTATTCTTATTATTATTATTATGACCCCCAGTTACGGTTCATAATTTATTTTATTTTTATTGATTTATTCATGCAAATCCGTATATACAATACAGAAAAATATCGAATCCCTTATTTTAAGCGACTATTCCTCAAATTCTCCTCAAATCCTCAAATTTCCTCAATTTTTTAAGAAAAATCCTCAAATTTTTAAGAAAAAAAATTGAAAAAAGTAGAAAATGCTAAGTTTCATTCCACGAAGTCAAACATTTCAAAAAAAATCAATCTACTTGACTGTTATGGAATAAAAGGCAAAATAAATATCTAAAATATACCCCATTTTTACATATAAAATGCTTCGTTTCATTCCACAAAGTCAAACAAGTCACAAAAAAATAAATCTAATGGACTGATATGGAATAGAAGGCAAATTTTAAATGTGGTTATCAACTAAGGTGTCGGTATCTTTAATAACTACAGGAAATATATGACATAGAGCATGACTGAACATGCACTTTTGTAAAGGAAAACATTAATAAAAATATTAATAATGTATCTTTATTGGCGTTATTTGCACATATTTGAAAACAGAAAGCAAATCCTATTTTCTATGCAACATCGTTTACATGAAACGGCCAAAAAAATATATATTACACATAAAACAAAGTAGCAGTCAAAAAATAATCTAAGTGATCAATTGCGTCGATCTTTAAGAGAAATGTGTACTTGGTGTACTGCTTGTTAATAGCTGTAACAGACGGTGCAAGTAGGATAAACAGAACGTCAGAGATAACAAAAGAAGATTCATCATTCAGGATGGCCTTGATAGCAGTTTTCTCTTTGTTCGTAGTCTTATAGCCTGCCAATACGAAATCATTATCAGATGATCGCCGTATCATTCCACAAACATATTTTTATGCAAAGCCCCTTTTCTGGGAATAAAATTTAATTAGAACAAATGTGCTTTCATTGAGAAGTTCGTTTTGTGGCTGCATGA